>NC_134403.1:221312841-221612841 GCF_038048845.1 Mixophyes fleayi | reverse complement strand
GTCAAATTAGACTTTTTCAAGGGGTTTCTAAGCTGCCTAATTCCTTGTAGTATAAAAAGCCATTTATGTATGGCTCTGCTGCTAACTTAAAGCACTTTATGCATGGTTTGCTGTTAATATATATTACTTATTGGTTGACACCTAGCTCTTTTATTGGCTAAATAATTTTTTGTATCATTTTGTATCACTTTATATATTTAACTAATGATATTCCTAAATCCTGCTATGTTAAGAACCTTTATGATGTAGAATTAGTCTCTCATATCAAACGAGCTACTGACGATAAATAACGAAGTCTCATATTTTCATGTGTAATTTGATGAAGTTGGGGCACTTATGTTTACATGAATGTTTATTTTTATTTCAAATTTAATGAAAGGTAAGATTAAAACACCATACCAGTCTCTTTCTTCTTCTCTGCTGCATTTGGCTCACTTCTCATACAAACAATGCATTCCCTAGGTCTCCAGGATACTGTCCTATCTTTGTTCTTATCTTATCAAACTGCTGCCTTATTGTTTGTGTCTCTGGATCCACAAGACTTTATCTTAGAACCTTTGCTCTTCTCTATCTATAACACTTTTCTTGAGAAACTAATAAGCTCTTATGATTATGCAGGCAGGGCTACCATCAGGGGGTACAGGGGGTACTCTTGTACCAAGTCTGGGCTCACCAGGGGGCCCACATTTCTTTGTAGCTGGCGTCCCTCCTTCTTCCTCTCTGCAATATTTACACTGAATGTCATGCGTGACATCATCAAGTCACACTCAGTGAGGAACTGTGCATAGAGGAACAAGAAAGAAGCAAGAAGACAGAAGAAAAGAGAAGAGGAGAGAGGTAAAAAGCTAATACAAAGGTAAGTAAATAAAGGGAGTAAGTCACACCATAAGGAAAAAGTAGGGGGGAGAGGCACAGAGAGTATAAGGAAAAAGGGAGGGGGGGAGAGGCACAGACAGTATGAGAAAAAAGGGGGGGGAGAGGCACAGACAGCATGAGGAAAAAAGGGGTGGGGAGGCACAGACAGTATGAATAAAAAGGGGAGGAGGCACAGACAGTTTGAAAAAAAGGGGGGGAGAGGCACAGACAGTATGAAGAAAAATGGGGGGAGAGGCACAGACAGTATGAGGAAAAAGGGGGAGGCACAGATAGTATGAAGAAAAATGGAGGAAAAATGGGGGGGAGGCACAGACAGTATGAGGAAAAAGGGGAGAAGAAGCACAGACAGTATGAGGGAAAAATGGGGGGAGAGGCACAGACAGTATGAATAAAAAGGGGGTGTGAGAGGCAGAGACAGTATGAAGAAAAATGGGGGGAGAGGCACAGACAGTAAAAAGCGGGGTGACAAAGGCACAGTATGATGAAAAAAGGGGGAGAGAGAAGCACAGTATGAGGAATAAGGGGGAGAGAGGCACAGTATGAGGGAAAAGGGGGGGCAGCAGAAAGTCACGGAGTGATGGAGAAGGGGGGCAGGAAGGCATAGTGATGGAGAGGGGGGGCAGGATGGCACAGTGTGATAATGGGGGGCAGTTGAAAGGGGAAAAAGCAGCATGGAGGGCGCAGTGTGATCATAAGGGGGCACAACATGGTGATGAAGGGGCAGTAGTAATGTGTGTGTGATGGTACAGGGGGCTTGTGGCAATGTAGTGTGAGGTAGGTGGTGGCTAATTAATGGGTGCAAGTTTGTTTGTGGGGTAATGGTTGGGCAATTTTATAGTGCAGACTATTACTTTAAGATGGGGTAGTTTGGGGGCTAATGAATGTGGGGGAGAATGAGGTCACTTTATTAAATGTGACTATGAATTATTTAATGTCAGTGATAGGTATATTTCTGAAATGTAAATGCTATTAATTTATTGCTGGGGCTGTTTGTAGAGAGGGAAATAGGTTTATTTATTAAATGTGAATACTGTTATTTTAATGTTGGGGTTGGAGGAAGGCCTAATTATTAATCGTAGGTGCTATTGATTTAACGCCGGGGCTGGCTATAATTTTCTAAATGTACCCATTTTAGTTTTCCAAATAGGGCCCCCGACATTCCAGGATCCAGACAAGCCGCAACTAAAGAAACCTGCAGCCACAGGTGGTGAAAGTGAGAAGAACAGGTAGGAGAGAGCAGGATATATATATTTATATTAGGGGCCCCCTTAATTTACCTGAACTTAACTGATTAAGTTCAGTGATTTTTTTTTTCATTGCCATGGGCCCCCTTTCCCCGATGGGCCCCCGGGCACCTGGCCATCATGCGCAGTCGGAAAGATGGCCATGGTTCATTGGGGGGGTCATCGGGGGGCCCTGCCTGCTTCATTTGTACTGGGCCCCACAATTTCTGATGGCGGCCCTGTATGCAGGTACCCAATTTTATCTATACTCTCTGGATTTTTTACCATATATATTAGTCCACTGTCACACTTCTGTGTTAAAGGCTGAAATGACAGCTATGGAGTATGGTGAAAGCATAACCATTTATTGAGCAGACATGGTCCAGTATAGTGCAGGAAAAGGTACAACCCGAATATAGCTGAGACTGAACAATGGATCTCTGGGTGAGGCTAAAAGCAGGGAGAGAACAGAGCAGCAGGTTAACCCCTCTAACGAGGGAAAGGACAAGAGTACAATAGCAGCACCTCTGGTGGGTCAGAGGTACTGCAAGGCAAATACAAATAATATCAAGTCCAACATAATCGAAGAGATAGGAGCTGCAGAGACAAAGCAGCATCCTAAGGTGATGCTGCAGTACAAGCGAAGACACATCCTGACATCCACTTTACTGAAGGTCTCTGCAATTGCTGCCATTTCAAGTTTCAATTTATTTTTGCCACCTCAAGTTCAATTTTTCATAACTGAGCTAATAGTTTTACCCCTAAAACTCTATTTTTGTTGACAAAACAATAAAAAGCTCACTGTCTATGTACCATCCTTGTCTCACTACTCTCCTTTGCTCCCCATATCCAATCTGCAGGCAAATTATGTTACATACATCTAAAAAATATTTACAGATATGCACATATCTTACTTAAGACACTGCACTACTTTAATTTATGCACTCATTATTTTCCTAATCATTATATTGCCTACTTACTGGTCTTCCCTTGGCCCGTCTTTCTACTCTACAATCTATTTTTAATGCAGCAGCTAGAATAATTTTCTTCACACATATGTTCTTCTGCTGCTGTTCCTCTCTACATTGTGTACCTGTTCTTTACCGGATCCAATATTAAATTCTTACACTAACATACAATGCTATTACATCTATTGTCTCAAGCTTATTCTCAACTTGATCCCTCCACTTTGCCCAAGATCTGCATCTCTCATCTACTCTAATTTTTTGCTCCCATTGCCGGTTACAGGACTTTTCTTGGGTTGCGCCCACTCTGTGAAATTCTTTCCCTCAAACAAGACTTTCCCCTACTCTCCAAACATTCAAAAGCTCCCTGAAAATTCACCTCTTTTATAAAATTGCCAAACTACCCTCTCAAACTCCTTATTATATTCTTCCTGGTTACCATCCATCTACACAATTCAAGCAAAAAGTATTCTCTATCTATACACTACAAGCTACTGACCTGCAAACCAACATTGTTAAGTGACTGGATAATATAGTCCACTAAGCACATTTTTCTATTGGAATCTGGATGGGAATATGCAATATGTTGCACTTTTTGTCTGTTTGTAAATTCCCAGCCTTGTTCCTTTGCTGTGCTTGTTCCCAATTGGTCTACAATTTGGTGTCTAATTTGTAATACGTATTTAATAGTTAGGATTTATATTTAAACAATAATTAACACCATATCCTGTTACCAACCTAATTGCAAAAGAAATCACAATATTTCACTACAGGGTACAAAAATATTCTTGTAAGTGTACATTTTTACACCTTTTACTAAGTGTGTGAGAAAGCATTGTTAAGTAATTTGTTGTGTGATATCACTTACGTATAAGTAAGACACATTTTTTAACTGTTAGTTTAGTTTTCTGAGAACAGCAATATTATGTACTGTGAAAGTCAAATAATTGGATACAGTAAACCAAATTATTTAACATTGTTTTACCATACAATTGCGATTAGTACGCCACGTGTTGTGACGCAATCGTATGGGTTAATAACACACACATTTACATTCGCACTTACACTTGTAAATAATACACATTTGCTAAGGTTCCAATACACATTTATTTATTAGTACAATGTACTAGAGGTTAATTATACATAAATGATAATATATTAAAGGTATCTAAGGCTCAGGATATAGGAAATGTATCATGTTTAGTGTCATTTTGATCTGCAGATTACCATCAGGCATCCGCTACAATCAGCTAAGCGATCGCACCTTGCGTATGCAATTTATGGATGATTAATGGTCAAAGTGACACTGTGTGGAAACTGGTTTAAATCAGTTTCCTTAAGCACCACATGTGCTCAACAGTTGGGGGTGAGTTGGTCACACCTTATCAGAGGAATCCTTTGAATTAACATATGACCAGCAAGCAACTGGAACATCATTAACCCTGAGGCAATGAAAATCCCTAGATGTGATGCTTGTGTACATAGTGACATCATCAGTAGTTTTTTCTATACTGAAGCTGAGTATAAGCACCCTTGCCCATTGTTCTCTCTTTCTGATCCTGACAACATGACATGAGAGCGCTAGCGAAAATGTAATGTATTCGGTGTTATTATACTTTCCTGCTTTATTGTAATATCTTTTATGCGCAATATTGGCTTGTTGTAAATCCTGCTATATTATGCAATTAAATATCATTGTGCTTTGGATCCACAATAATCGCATTGAACAATGTTTTATTGGTAAGTGATAAAATGACTTTAATAGTCTGGGCGCTGCTCAAGGATTCGTAAAAAAACTACGGATTTCGGTTTACCATTAAAGGGTGGAGACGCGTCCTATACGGAGAGAACGCAAATGGTTCCATGCCTTTATATCATCCAGTGTTGCCAAACCGAATATCCGCTTTGTGTAATCTATGAGGTGCTAGTGAGGACTTGGGGACAAGAAAGAAAAATAGTTTATTTTTCATTTCATTTTGCAATTTAAATGTAGTCTGTTTGCTTAGCACACGCATATGCTTCCCTGTATTGCCACATGTTTAAAAAGTTGTATTGATAGATAGTCCTGTTGTATTTTGTAGCAAAATGAATTGTTAAAACCTCTGAGAAGTTATTACAACCATTTGGGAAAGGTTTTTTTTGTGCAGAAAACAAAGGTGTATATGTATGTGAATTGTGTGATTGTGAAGATAAAGATGATTTACTGTTGAAAGAGACTGAGACAAATGTTTTGTTGAAAGAAACAGGGTATAAAGAGACGCCGGAGTATACGTGGTATACTGCGAAACGAAAACAAGAGTTTTTCGTCACAATCCCAATAGTAGTCGCCAAGTTTATTGATAGCTAGCATCTTTAAGCAGTGCGATCGGACTGCATGGTTGCGCGTGCAGCCGTGATTGTGACGTGGGAGTTGTGGGAGGAAATACATTGGCAAGGCTAGAATTAGTAAATATTTAGCACTACTAGTAGTAGAATACTTAGCAGATGTGATGGAAGGGCAGGATATTGCAAAGTTGATATTTTTGTGCTCCCAGTTCCCAGTGTTAGGGACCTCGCTGTGTATGCTGACAATCGTGTGTATTGTTTAGTGGTACACAGTGGAGAAGAAGTGAGTGGACGCAGCTTGTGTAATTCGTCCACGGCCAATAAAAATCTTTAGCAGGAGTTTTGCACTGCGAAGCATTGGAAAATTCCATTTCCACATGGGTGCCAAACAAGCATTAGAGATGGCCGATAAGTAGGTCTGATAGGGTCTGTGTTTGTGAGCAGAGATTGTAAGGTAAGTATATAGTGACATACAGTAAAGGTAAGTATACAATGGTATACTGTGATCAGTGGGTCAAGATGACCGATGAATGTGTGAAACCCTTTCCCATCATGCTTGGTAATATTTATCAAGAGGTACTGAGTAACGGATATAAAAATATTTGTGAAAACTGAGAATCAAGCTGACTGTTTAAAACTGTGGCAACAATAAGGGAGCATGTGGCAGGATAGCTTGCATAGCGGAAAATAGTGAAGCAAAATAAAGTGAGCGCAAGCAGGAAAGTATAAACAAAGTATAAAAATAGCAAATGTAATGGATAATTTAGTGTATTAAGTGTGTAACTGTTCAGGTTTAAAAAAAATAGCAACTTAAATGTATATTTTCTTTTGTGTTTGTTTATGTTGTGTGAAAAAAAAGTAATTAAATTTTGTGAGACCAGTTTTTTTAAACAGTCTATAGAAACCTTTGTTTCTATTCTATTCATTGTCAATATGCAGCCAGGGAAATTAAGTGTATCTTATATCAGTAAAAGAAATCTGTTGTGCCACTGTAATGACTTAGATTCAGAAATCCTAGAAGGAAAAATAAGGTTTCACATGTATGTGCTATTTTGTAGGTGAGAGATATCCATTTTGTCAAGACAAATGGTCTTAGTTAATTGACCCTGACTGCAATGAGGCTATATAGAACAGTACAAAAGACTGTAGATAATAGTTGCTAGGGACTTTTTCTGCATAAGAAAGAGTTGCCACCAAGAAATGAATGCAGTCTGAGTTTTTTTTTTGTTTTTGTTTTGTGTGTTTTGTTGTTTTGTGTTTATTTTTCTATTGTGGTTTGTTGATAAGGATTGAAAGTAAAGAAATGAAAATGTTTTGTTTGTTTCTGATACTAATTTTGTTTTATTTTTCTCTTTTGTAGACAAGAACAACCAGAGAAAAATATTTAGTAATTATGGGGATTGCAGGAGAAATACAAAATTTTCCCTTAAAAGACAATGGGTCATTGTAACACTCTTTCTTCTAACTGCGGTTGCCCATGATAACTTATTTGGTTGAGATTTATTATTTAAAATGAAGTGTGTATATACTAGAGATGGTCACTGACCCCCGTGTTTTGGTTTTGGATTCGGTTTTGGATCTGGATTACCGTCGTGTTTTGGTTTTGGTTTTGCAAAACCGCCATTGCGTGTTTTGGTTTTGGTTTTGTTTGGTTTTCTTTTGCTATTTTTTTGGAAAATCCATGTTTTTGGGCCTAAATTAACCCAATTTAGTGCTCCAACTGTTTTAGAGACAAGTAATCTAATTGTTGAGGTAATAAATCATCCAAAAAAACAGTTTAATTCTTCGTTGGTAGGCCTATTCTACACACAAAACAGATTGTCTTCCTCTCCATCTATGCATATTGGCAATGCAGCCATCGTCTTTGAATGTATATTACACCCTACACTTATAGTTAAATATGTAAAGAAA
Organism: Mixophyes fleayi; assembly: GCF_038048845.1. Lineage (NCBI taxonomy): Eukaryota > Metazoa > Chordata > Amphibia > Anura > Limnodynastidae > Mixophyes > Mixophyes fleayi. Next base: position 221,605,541 of record NC_134403.1, on the reverse strand, counting down.
TGGAAAAAGCCAGTTTGGTTTCTGTCTCTCAAGGCCCCCCTCCACTTGTATAAAATACCAAAAAATTCAGCCATTATAGACTGTACAATATTAATTGACATGGAGAAAGCCAGTTTGGTTTCTGTCTCTCTAGGCCCCCCTCCACTTGTATAAAATACTAAAAAATTCAGCCATTATAGACTGTACAATATTAATTGACATGGAGAAAGACAGTTTGGTTTCTGTCTCTCTAGGCCCACCTCCACTTGTATAAAATACCAAAAAATTCAGCCATTATAGACTGTACAATATTAATTGACATGGAAAAAGCCAGTTTGGTTTCTGTCTCTCTAGGCCCCCCTCCATTTGTATAAAATACCCAAAAATTCAGCCATTATAGACTGTACAATATTATGAAAAATGGACAAAGCCAGTTTAGGGTCACTCTGTCTATGACACCCTACCCTTAAGGATAAATTGCCCTAACAGCAGCCTTTCAAGATGGTATGTGATATGGAAATGCCACAAGTCCCTTTCCTCTTTGGGGGTAGATTGCACCCTACACTTACATAGAAAGTTTTAAAAAGATGTTATCGGCATCATCTTCAGCTTAATCCTCACCCTCATCAGTGTGTACGTCATCATCACAGACTATCAATTCATCGCCGCTTGAATCCGCCATTAGAGAACAGTCAGTGCTTGGATGTCTTGGATGGTGAAGGCCTTCCTCGTGGAAGATGTAGTTCATTTTTATAAACATCATTTTCTCCACATTTTTGGGAAGTAACCTTCTACGGCGATCACTGACTAAGTTCCCTGCTGTGCTGAACACTCGTTCAGAGTACACACTGGAGGGTGGGCAGCTTAGGTATTGCAAAGCAAGTTTGTACATGGGTTTCCAAATGGCCTGCTTTTCTTCCCAGTAAGGAAAGGGACTGTCTGACATTTCCATATCAACTACCTCTTGAAAGTAATCCTCCACCATCCTTTGCATGTTTATACTCATATTGGATGGAGTTATGGGCAAAGTGACACATTTTTTAGAAAAATCCTTCAAACCAGCCCAGATGTTAAATTGTTCTGGTCTGCCCCCTGTGTCTTCCCTGCTTCTTTTTTGGAAATTTAATTTTTTACGAGCAACAGCTTGAGAAAGTGAAGGAGGACACGTCGTCAAGCCGAGGCCCAGTTCAGCGGCCAACTTGCTGAGCAATAGCTCCTTGCAAAAGTTCACATCTCGCTCATTTACAAGTAAAGACTCAATGTAGGTTTTAAACCTTGGATCAAGCACAGTGGCCAAAACGTACTGATCCGAGTTCAAGATCTTAATAACTCGAGGATCATTGTGAAGCGAATTAAGTACTTGATCGACAAGGCCAACATACTTTGCTGAATTGCTTGCTTTCAGCTCCTCCTTCATTTTCTCAAGCTGCTTTTCTAATAGTCTAATTAAAGGAATGACTTGGCTCAAACTAGCAGAGTCTGCACTGACCTCACATGTCACAACTTCAAATGGTTTCAGCACCTTGCACAGCACTGAAAGGATTCCCCACTGTGCAAGAGTGAAATACATTCCCCCTCCTTTCCCAATGTCATGACTTGTGCAATATGCTTGGATGGCTTTGCGCTGTTCCTCCATCCTCTGAAGCATGTACAGGGTGGAATTCCACCGAGTTACCACCTCTTGCTTAAGTTGGTGGCAGGGCAAGTTAAACTGCTCTTGGAGCTGCTGTAATCTCCTACATGCTGTGGCTGAATGCCTGAAATGGCCTGAAATTTTACGGGCCACCAAAAGCATCTCCTGCACCTCACGGTTATTTCGTAGGAAGCTCTGCACCACCAAGTTGATGGTGTGAGCAAAACAGGGAATATGTTGGAAATCACCCAGCTGTAATGCTCGCACTATATTGTTGGCGTTATCTGAAATGACATACCCTGGGGACAGTCCGAGTGGTATAAGCCATGCATCAATCACATCTCTCAGTTTGCGTAACAAATTGTCAGCCGTATGCCTGTTGGTGAAGCCGGTGATACAAAGAGTGGCCTGCCTGTGACAAATGTTACGTAGTGGTGTACATGCTGCTGCTGTTCCTGCTGGTGAAGGCGAATGACCAACCCAGTGGGCTGTCACAGTCATATAGTCTTTGGTTTGGCCACTTCCACTTGTCCACATATCTGTGGTTAAGTGAACAGTGGGCAGAATGGCATTTTTCATCGCAATCTCTACATTTTTACACACTTTTTGGTATAGTTGTGGAATAGCTTTACGGGAGAAATGGTGTCGCGATGGAATTCTGTAACGCGGACACAAAACCTCAATTAACTGTGAAAAACCAGCTGCGTTTATTGTGGAGATTGGACGCAGATCTAACACTAACATTGCAGCCATGGCGTCTGTGATTCGCTTGGCGACTGGGTGACTGCTGTCATATTTGCTTCCCCTCGCAAATGATTGTTTCACAGTTAATTGCTGAAATGTAGGACTGCTCATTTTATTAACCTGCCTCTGGGATGACGATTCACCCCCAGCAGCAGCAACAGCAGCAGCAGGACTAACGCTTTCTTCAGAGGAATCAATAATAGTGCCGGAGTCATCCAGCCTTAAGTGGGATGCCGGGCTAACTCCGAGCGCTACTGAGGATATTGATGAGGATGGTGTGGTGGGTGTATTTTGTAGCCGTCGGTATGTCGGTGAGCGGAGGGTCTTAGCTGATGAGGGAGTGCTTGTATTCTTTTGGGAAGAACTTTCAGCTTTTCCCAACACTTTGCCATGAACTCTCGTTAAATGGCGTAACATAGACGAGGTTCCAAGATGGTTAAGGTCCCTCCCTCGACTGACTGTGGCTTGACATACACTACAAATGGCTATACAATTGTTGTCTGGATTTGGGTAGAAATAATTCCACACATAAGAAGTGGATTTTTTTTGTTTTATGCCCAGGCATGACAATGGCCTTTTTCTTGTCACGTGCCAGAACTGCGGCCACTGGTGCAGGACTTACACAAACAACCTCATCCTCATCAACATCCTCATTAGCGCCCTCGTCGCCTACACAAATCTCCCCCTCATCCTCTTCTAATTCCAAAGTGGCATCCTCAATTTGGGTATCACCGGCTACACTCGGGCTATTAAGGCACACATCAGCAGAATGCTCACGATTAGACATCCCACTGTTGGATGGACTCTCCACAGGGATTGTTGTCATTTGTGAATCAGAGCAAATATTCTCCTGTAATGCCTCACTGTTATCTAGCAGCTCGGCTTTGACGCGTAACAGTAGTTGTGCACCAATTGTAGGCTGGGTAACTTTTTGGGATCTGCCACTAATAGCCAAAGGTGAAGGCCTCATTCTCTCTTTGCCACTGCGTGTGTAGAATGGCATGCTTGCAATTTTTTTTTTATCGTCACTTAACTTTTGCTCAGTTACACTTCTTTTTCGCTTCAATACAGTAAATTTTTTTTTGGTTTTTGTTTTTTGCACTAATTTGAAAACACTCTGTTGTTTGACATCGCCTTGGCCAGATGACGTACTGGGAACACTAACATCAGGACTGGTGACAGAACCTGGTTGCTCATTCAGATCATATGTGGACTGCTTTGAATCCATTCTGAGCGCAAACCACTGGTGAGTGCTAAAAATTATTTAGTAGATACTGCTGACAGATATGACTTTTGACAGCCAGAAATATTAATGCACAATTAGGGAGGACACCCTAAAAGCACTGAGGAGTGCTAAAAATTATTTAGTAGATACTGCTGACAGATATGACTTTTGACAGCCAGAAATTTTAATGCACAATTAGGGAGGACACCCCAAAAGCACTGAGGAGTGCTAAAAATTATTTAGTAGATACTGCTGACAGATATGACTTTTGACAGCCAGAAATATTAATGCACAATTAGGGAGGACACCCCAAAAGCACTGAGGAGTGCTAAAAATTATTTAGTATATACTGCTGACAGATATGACTTTTGACAGCCAGAAATATTAATGCACAATTAGGGAGGACACCCCAAAAGCACTGAGGAGTGCTAAAAATTATTTAGTAGATACTGCTGACAGATATGACCTTTGACAGCCAGAAATATTAATGCACAATTAGGGAGGACACCCCAAAAGCACTGAGGAGTGCTAAAAATTATTTAGTAGATACTGCTGACAGATATGACTTTTGACAGCCAGAAATATTAATGCACAATTAGGGAGGACACCCCAAAAGCACTGAGGAGTGCTAAAAATTATTTAGTAGATACTGCTGACAGATATGACTTTTGACAGCCAGAAATATTTATGCACAATTATGGGGGACACCCCAAAAGCGCTGGGGAGTGCCAAATATGAAGAAAAAATAATAAACCTCTATCCTCCTCTCTGCACTAGCGATTTTGGTTAGAGCAATTGCAAGAACAATATTGTATTCTCTGTCCCTGCTCTAATTAGCCTATGACTACACCCTGCTCTCTCCCTCTGTCAAATGGCGATGGATTGCTGTGGAGGCGTGTATTTATAAAGTTGAAGTATCGCGAGAACCGAGCCCCGAGATCCGACGACGTCACAATGACGTTCGGCCTCGATTTGGATTCGGAACGGGCGGGAGAGTACCGAGCTGCTCAGCTCGGTACTCGGATACCCAAAGTTCGGGTGGGTTCGGTTCTCGGAGAACCGGACCCGCCCATCTCTAGTATATACTCTGCTTCTAATGTTGATTTATGTATTCTAGGATGACACACATGGGAAATGCAGAGTATGTCACAAAGGGTTATTTTTGCACTTCTCTGTTATAGTCAGGAGTCCATCACAAGTTTGTATAGTTATTATGATCAGAGATACTGAACTCCTTATGAGCTACGACACTGGATTGGATGGGTGATGTAACTCCCTGTTAAAATTTAATAAGAATGGGGGAGGGGTCATAGATTAGTTAAGAGTCAAGGGGATTAATGGAATAGTTGAGAGCCAATTCCCCATAGTGCCCAATCCAGCTGTCATCTTGCTGTAAATCTCCTTTTCTCCTTTTCTGCTTTTCTATATTTTTCTTAGTTAGAAAGACATGTGCTGGATATTGTTATAATTGAAGAAGGTGCTATAAAAATTGACCCTTTTGCCCCCCTCACTTAGCCAGGTGTCAGGCGCCGTCTCCGCACTGACACTTGGTGCAGGAGACGGACGCCTGCACCTTCCAAGCAACCACGTCCTGTTGCCTAGCAGCGGGACGTTATCTCTGCTCACCTGTCTGCAGCCAGCATGTCTTACCGCAAAAATCTCCCTAACCCTATCAGGAGGCACCTTAGGTTATATAAGGCAGCCTCTGACACATGTCTAGTGCAAGAGTATTTGGTCTTCAGCCTTGCTCCAGCGTTTGTTCCTGTGTTGCTGTTATTTGGATTCTGACCCCGGCTTGTTCCTGACTTCTCCTTTGGTTCCTGATTCTGGCTTAGAGTGATATTTGGTATTGACCCGGCTTCCTGACCATTCTCTTGCTTCTGATTTGGCTATATCCGTTCCTCTGGTTTTGACCCGGCTTGCTGACTACTCTTCCATCCTGCATCCTGGTGGGCTATCACCGCTGCCTCAATTGTTACCTCGCCAGCTGACTGACCTGCACGCCCCTTACAGCAAAGTCCATACCTCCTTGCGGGGGTTCCTGGTGAAAACCAGGGGCGTGTTAGACTCCGCGCCTCAGTACTCAGTAGCGCCAACTGCTGGCAGGTATCATCAATTCCACCTAGTGATTCTGACACCGGGTAGCTAAATTTCTGGGATTAAAAAGGGCATGTGACTTGGCAGAAGGTAGATCAGTTGATATACATTGCTTTTGAGTATTTTTCTAGGATAGGGGGCAACATTGAGGTGACTAAAGAACTTTTATGACAATAGCAGTACATGACTAGTGCACTCACATTACATGAAGGACTTGTGACAGTGACACAGTTACCAACTGAAGTAGCTGTTATTTAATTTAAAGCCTACACACATGGCTTTAATAACAGGGCAGACAAAGCTGTCAAGTAGGCAGCAGATTTAAATATGACAACCGAAAAATCAATGTTTTTTTTTTTGTTTTTTTCTAAATTGTAAATACTAGAATTAGATAGAATATAAGATTTGTGTTTCCTGAAGGAAAAAGCAGTCTGGAAGGTGAAGGGATGTGGTCAGGAGTCCTCTGGACCCTGAAGAGATGTACAAGGTAGGCCTATGGCTCCCAGAGTATATCTTCCAGGCCTAGCTGAGGCAGCACATGGTCTTACTGAGCTGGGTAAAGAAGGTATGTGCAAGCTGGTAAGAGCATATTGGTGTGCATCAGACTTTTCTTCTTTGACTAGCAGAAAGGTTATGTCCTGTCTTACTTGATTAAGAGAAAATGTCAGGAAGTCAATACCAATAGAGCCATCCCATACCGCTCCTACAGATAGACTTTCTCCAGGTAAAACAAATCAACTTCATCCAATTACCACCTTGCAGGATTCTCAAGTATATACTGGTGTACTGATGAAATGTATTTCTGGGTAAAGGTTTATGCAAATATTTCTAATATTGCTGTGTCATATTCGAGATTTTTGTTGGTAGATATGGTATCCCTAGAGTTCTACAGAAGGTGATAGGGGTATTCATTCTTACTGGTAATAACTTTTAGATAATGAGTGCTATTTATGAGCAGTGGTAGTAAGTCACATACTATTTATCAGCCACAAGTCAGTGGGAAAATAGAGTAAATGGTACTATCTAGAACAAATTGAATAGAGTGATGGTTGAAACTAGATTGGAGTTGCCGTTACCTTTGGCCACTAGACTTCCCCACTATCAGAATCACTCCTAAGCTGCCTCTTAACCTGTCACCTTTTCAAAATACTTTTGCCTCTCCCCGACATGAGCTCATAAATGAGAGACTGTTCAAGATCTTGTAAAGAAAAGCAAAAAGTGAGACGGCAACAAAAGACGTTCGAAACACTGTCTCTTGATATGTTACACTAACTGTTATAAAGTTGGACTGGTAGAGCATGTTATGGACTGTAATTTCCTACGCTCAAGTTGTTTGACAGACAAGTGTTGACGACCATCATCACATCCCTAGGTGTAGCAGAGAGACACTTGTAACCTTTCCACCTACAGCAGAGGAATTGACACCCGGAGAAGATTCAAATTACAGCCGAGAACAACACTTGTGAATCTGTTCCGGGAGACCCAAGTTCGCAGTTAATAACACCTGAGCCAAGGGCTTTGCAAAGACTGTTTTCCAGCATGGAGCAGTGGTTTTCCTGGTTTTCCCTGTTCAGTGTTTCTCTCAACTCATTCTCTTTTCAGGACAGTAAATTCCTTCATTGGTGAACAGGTGACAGAGGTTGGTTCAGTGTTATTGAGGCGGTGGGGATGAAGGAGAAGTTGTTAGTGCAATCGCTCCAGCCAATTAAGCTATTCAATTAGGGGTAAAAGAAAAATTTGCTAACCTTGGAGCTCGGAGACAGTGTGAGGGTGTCAGGTGCCGTCTCCGCGCTCTCAACAGGCGCCGTAGACGGACACCTTCTCTCCGTAATCCACGTCCTGTTGCCTAGCAGCAGAACTCTATCTCTACTCACCTGTCTGCAGCCAGCATGTCTAAACCGTCTAAATCTCCCTAACCCAATCAGGAGGCACATTAGGGTATATAAGGCAGCCTCTGACACAGGTCTAGTGCCAGAGTATTGGTTCTACCCTGCTCCAGCATTTAGTTACATTCCCGTTCCTGACCTCCTGTGTAAAGACTCCTTGGCTTGTTTGACCTCTCTTCCTGATTTCCTTTGTACTTCGCTGCCCGCACTGGTATTGACCTTTGGACCGTCCCTGACTACTCTTGCCTACTCTCCGTGTTACCTCGCTTCCTTGGTTTTGACTCGGCCTGTCTAACTACCCTCTATTCGCTGCACTGGTGACTTCCTGGGAGAACCGCGACCTGCACATCGCACGCAGCAAAGCCCAAACCTCCTTTTGGGGGTCCCTGGTGAACACCTGTGGTGTGTTAGACTTCGCGCCTCTCAGGTTAGTAGCGCCAATACCAGTCAGTGATATTCTCTGTGTAAAAGTGTGACATTTGTCCCTAGAGTTAGGAGATTGGGAGGTACTGTTGGTTCACTGCTGTGCAGAGCAGTGATATATTGTATGACTGTTTGAATATATGATAAGATATTAAATCAGGAAGTAGTCAGAGGGGCCTATCCCTGACAATTGGTGGCAGGAGTGGGATTTTTCTCATTTTTAGAACATTAAGTGCTTGGTTTAAGTAATTATTCCCTGCACTCAAGAACTGGTAGTATCCTTGCGAGGAATACAGGACAAAACTCAATGCTTATTATTTTTTAAGACATACGTGCAAATCAGTTTCCTTCCTTTCTCTCTGTTGTTTCTTTCCTATCTTTTATTTTGCAACGTAACCGAGTAGATGGCGGCGGCATATAAATGCATGACAAAGGAGGCGCTGATGGCACAATGTGAGGAGGGAGGAATTCCCACTAGTGGCAAAAGCAAGGAACAATTGATTAAAGCCCTCTTGCAGAGATCAGCGCCAAGTTGGAGATGTGTCCCAGGAAGGGCACAGCCGTGATTCGGAAGAGGACCTGACTGTGGATATTGCTCAAAACCGGGGACTGTTACTTTCTGATGATTCCACTAGTTCAAGTGTGGACATTGCTATGGACATTTATTTGCAAACTGCCCTAGAACATTTAGGCCCAGCAGAATGGGCCTAAGCTAAAAATACAGCTTATACAGCAGTTGCAGGATAAGAAAGCTGCAGAACGCCAGGTTGCGGCAGAGGAGCGCTGCTATGGAGGCAGTGGAGTGCCAGGCATAAAGAGAAGATGCCGAGCGAGAGGCAGAGAGAAGATACCAGCTGGAGCTTTCCAAGCTCCAACATAAGCCAGAAGCTAGAGAGGCTGGTATTAGCAGACCCAGTTCAGAAAATTTTCCTGTATTGGAAAAAGATGAGTATTTAGATGCTTTTTTGCACAGATGCTCACTGACCCCCATGTTTTGGTTTTGGTTTTGCCAAACCGCCATTGCATGTTTTGGTTTTGGTTTTGGTCTTGTTTGGTTTTGTTTTGCTATTTTGTTCAAAAATCAATGTTTTTGGGCAGAAAAGAACCAAATTTAGTGCTCCGCCTGTTTCTTGGATAAGTAATGTAGTTGTAAAGCTAATAAATTATCAAAAAAACTGTTTAATTCCTGGTAGGCCTTCATTAATTCTACACACAAACCAGATTGTCTTCCTCTCCATCTATGCATATTGGCAATGCAGCCATCGTCTTTGGATGTATATTACACCCTACACTTATAGTTAAATATGTAAAGAAATGGACAAAGGCAGTTTGGTTTCTGTCTCTATAGACCCCCCCCTCCACTTGTATAAAATACAAAAAAATTCAGCCGTTATAAACTGTACAATATTAATTGAAATGGACAAAGGCAGTTTGGTTTCTGTCTCTCTAGGCCCTCCTCCATTTCTATAAAATACCAAAAAATTCAGCCGTTATAGACTGTACAATATTAATTGAAATGGACAAAGGCAGTTTGGTTTCTGTCTCTATAGGCCCCCCTCCACTTGTCGAAAATGCAAAAAAATTCAGCCGTTATAGACTGTACAATATTAATTGAAATGGAGAAAGCCAGTTTGGTTTCTGTCTCTCTAGGCCCCCCTCCACTTGTAGAAAATACCAAAAAATTCAGCCGTTATAGACTGTACAATATTAATAGAAATGGACAAAGCCAGTTTGGGGTCACTCTGTGTATGACACCCTACCCTTAAGGAGAAATTGCCCAAACAGCAGCCTTTCAGGACAGTACGTGATATGGAAATGCCCCAAGTCCCTTTCCTCTTTGGGGGTACATTGCAACCTACACTTAAATAGAAAGTTTTAAAAAGATGTTATCGTCATCATCTTCAGCTTCATCCTCACCCTCATCAGTGTGTACGTCATCATCACAGACTATCAATTCATCGCCGCTTGAATCCGCCATTAGAGAACAGTCAGTGCTTGGATGTCTTGGATGGTGAAGGCCTTTCTCGTGGAAGATGTAGTTCATTTTTATAAACATCATTTTCTCCACATTTTTGGGAAGTAACCTTCTACGGCGATCACTGACTAAGTTCCCTGCTGTGCTGAACACTCGTTCAGAGTACACACTGGAGGGTTGACAGCTTAAGTATTGCAAAGCAAGTTTGTACATGGGTTTCCAAATTGCCTACTTTTCTTTTCAGTAAGGAAAGGGACTGTCTGACATTTCCATATCAATTACCTCTTGAAAATAATCCTCCACCATCCTTTGCATGTTAATACTCATATTAAATGGAGTTATGGGCAAGGTCACACATTTTTTTGAAAGATGCTTCAAACCACCCCAGGGGGTAAATGTATGAACCTCCGGATTCTTCAACTCCGGTGAGTTCAGCGTCTTCAGAGCTTAAATTTAAAGCGGCGCTGTCTTGTAAAGGGTCTCCCTTGCCGGAGTTGAAGAATCCGGAGGTTGATACATTTACCCCCAGCTGTTAAATTGTTCTGGTCTGCCCCCTGCATCTTCCCTGCTTCTTTTTTGAAAATTTAATTTTTTACAAGCAGCAGCTGCTTGAGAAACTAAAGGAGGACACGTAGTCAAGCCAAGGCCCAGTTCAGCGGACAACTTGCTGAGCAATAGCTCCTTGCAAAAGTTCACCTCTCGTTCATTTTGAAGCAAAGACTCAATGTAGGTCTTAAACCTTGGATCAAGCACAGTGGCCAAAACGTACTGATCCGAGTTCAAGATCTTAATAACTCGAGGATCAAGGTCAACATACTTTGCGGAATTGCTTGCTTTCATCTCCTCCTTCAGTTTCTCAAGCTGCTTTTCCAATAGTCTAATTAAAGGAATGACTTGGCTCAAACTAGCAGAATCTGCACTCACTTCACACATCACAACTTCAAATGGTTTCAGTACCTTGCACAGAAATGACATATCCTGGGGAGAGTTCAAGTGGTATAAGCCATGAATCAATCACATGTCTTAGTTTGCGTAACAAATTGTCAGCTGTATGCCTGTTAGTGAAGCCGGTGATACAAAGAGTGGCCTGCCTGTGACAAATGTTACGTAGTGGTGTATATGCTGCTGCTGTTCCTGCTGGTGAAGGCGAATGACCAACCCAGTGGGCTGTCACAGTCATATAGTCTTTGGTTTGACCACTTCCACTTTTCCACATATCTGTGGTTAAGTGGACAGTGGGCAGAATGGCATTTTTCAGCGCAATCTCTACATTTGTACACACTTTTTGGTATAGTTGTGGAATAGCTTTACGGGAAAAATGGTGTCGCGATGGAAATCTGTAACGCGGACACAAAACCTCAATTAACTGTGAAAAATCAGCTGTGTTTATTGTGTATATTGGACGCAGATCTAACACTAACATGGCAGCCATGGCGTCTGTGATTCGCTTGGCGACTGGGTGACTGCTGTCATATTTGCTTCTCCTAGCAAATGGTTGTTTCACAGTTAATTGTTGAAATGTAGGACTGCTCTTTTTCTTGGCCTTCCTCTGGGCTGACGATTCACCCCCAGCAGCAGCAACAGCAGAAGCAGCAGTGGGACTAACCCTTTCTTCAGAGGAATCAATAATAGTGCAGGAGTCACCAGCCTTAATAAGTGGGATGCAGAGCCAACTCCGAGCGCTACTGAGGATATTGATGAGGATGGTGTGGTGGGTGTATTTTGTAGCCGTCAGGATGTCGGTGAGCGGAGGGTCCTAGCTGATGATGGAGTTCTTGTAATTTTTTTGGAAGAACTTTCAGCTTTTCCCAACACTTTGCCATTAACTCTCGTCAAATGGCGTAACATAGACGAGGTTCCAAGATGGTTAAGCACCCTCCCTCGACTGACTGTGGCTTGACATACACTACAAATGGCTATACAATTGTTGTCTGGATTGGGGTAGAAATAATTCCACACATAAGAAGTGGATTTTTTTGTTTTATGGCCAGGCATGACAATGGCCTTTTTCTTGTCAAGTGTCAGAACTGCTGCCACTGGTGCAGGACTTACACAAACAACCTCATCCTCATCAACATCCTTATTAGCACCCTCGTCGCCTACACAAATCTCCCCCTCATCCTCTTCTAATTCTAAAGTGGCAACCTCAATTTGTGTATCACCGGCTACACTCAGGCTGTTCAGGCATACATCAGCAGAACTGCTGAAAGGGCCCTTCTTTATGGGTACACTAACAGAATGCTCAGGATTAGACATATCACTTTTGGATGGACTCTCCACAGGGATTGTTGTCATTTCTGATTCAGAGCATACATTATACTCAAATGCCTTACTGTTTTCTTGCATCTCGGCTTTGATGCGTAACAGTAGTTGTGCACCACTTTTAGACTCCAAATTACTTGGTCTTACTTGGTCACGAGTGACCGTACAAGAAGAAGGCTCGGTAACATTTTTGGATCTGCCACTATTAGAGGAAGGCAAAGGCCTCATTCTTTCTTTGCCACTGCGTGTGTAGAATGGCATGTTGGCAATTTTTTTTTTATTGCCACTTAACTTTTCCTCAGTTACACTTCTTTTTCACTTCAATACGGTAATTTTTTTTTTGGTGTGTGTTTTTTTCCCTGATTTAAAAAGACTATGTACTTTGACATCGCCTTTCCCAAATGACGTACTGGGAACACTACCATCAGGACTGGTAACAGAACCGGGTTGCTGATTCTGCTCATATGTGGACTGCTTTGAAACCATTTTAATGAGGCCAAAGCACTTGTAGTGCCAAAATTGTATTAGATAGATACTGCTGACAAATATGACTTTTGACAGCCAGAAAAATTACTGTAAAACACTGGGGAATATGGGACACCCCAAAAGCACTTCTAGTGCCAAATATTGTTTTAGATACTGCTGACAATTATGACTTTTGACAGCCAGAAAAATTACTGTAAAACACTGGGGAATATGGGACACCCCAAAAGCACTTCTAGGGCAAAATATTGTTTTAGATACTGCTGACAATTATGACTTTTGACAGCCAGAAAAATTACTGTAAAACACTGGGGAATATGGGACACCCCAAAAGCACTTGTAGTGCAAAATATTGTTTTTAATACTGCTGACAAAGTTGACTTTTGACAGTCAGAAAAATTAGTGTTTCATACTGGGGAATATGGGAGACCCCAAAAGCACTTGTAGTGCAAAATATTGTTTTAGATACTGCTGACAAATATGACTTTTGTCAGCCAGAAAAATTACTGTAAAACACTGGGGAATATGGGAGACCCCAAAAGCACTTGTAGTGCAAAATATTGTTTTAGATACTGCTGACAAATATGACTTTTGTCAGCCAGAAAAATTACTGTAAAACACTGGGTAATATTGGACACCCCAAAAGCACTTGTAGTGCAAAATATTGTTTTAGATACTGCTGACAAATATGACTTTTGACAGCCAGAAAAATTACTGTAAAAGACTGGGGAATATGGGACACCCCAAAAGCACTTGTAGTGCAAAATATTGTTTTAGATACTGCTGATAAATATGACTTTTGACAGCCAGAAAAATTACTGTAAAAGACTTGGGAATATGGGACACCCCAAAAGCACTTGGAGTGCCAAAAATTGAAAAAAAAGCCTCTTCTATCCTCCTCTCTTACTGCTCTAACAATTGCTAATACAATTGGTATTAATATTAGAATTGTATAGAATAGAAACAATTATGTGTCCAATTATTGCTCTGTCCCTGCGATAATATATTGGATATAGGGACATTGAAAACAAAAGCCAGGTTAGCACACAACTTTTACTGGCCTCGCATGGGGGCTGACGTAGCTAACTACAGCTGTTCATGTCTGACCTGTCAAAAGATAGGGAAGACGGGACATATCCACAAAGCCCCCTTAATACCTTTGCCGGTAATTTATGAACCCTTCTAGAGAGTTGCTGTGGATATTATCGGGCCTTTGGCCATACCCAGCAGCTCCAGGAAGCGTTTCATCCTAACAGTGGTAGATTACGCTACTCTGTACCTAGAAGCAGTAGCGTTATCCTCCATTAGGGCTGATAATGTGGCAGATGCCCTGTTAGCTATATTTTCTCGTGTAGGGTTTTCCAGGGAAACGCTTACAAATCAAGGGACCCAGTTCATGTCCAACTTGAAGCAGTGCCTCTGTAAGAAAATATAGGTGCAACATATTGTAGCTAGGCCCTATCAACCCAGACTAGTGGTCTGTGTGAACGTTTTAATGGAACCTTAAAACAGATCCTCAAAATGCTTGTAGAGTCCCAGAGAAAGGACTGGGAGCATTACCTCACGCACCTGCTATTTACTTACCGAGAGGTACCCCAGGCATCAACACCTGTTCTTACCCTCCTGTATAGAAGAAGGGTACGGGAGCCCCTGGATCTGATAAGAGAATCCTGGGAGGGGGAACTGGTAACCCCCGAAGTCTCAGTCATTGATTATGTCATGAAGTTTAGAGACAAAATGCACACTTTGACAAGGTAGGTACATGAGAACATGACGCAGGCCCAAGCAAGCCAGAAGCAGTGGTATGACCACAATGCCAGGGAGAGCGTTTATGAAGTGGGCCAAAAGGTGTGGGTACTAGTTCCTCAGACCCAGAGTAAACTCCAGGCTGCTTGGGAAGACCCATATCTCATCCATCAACGCCTAAATGATGTAAACTATGTAGTCACCATAGATCATGCCAGGAAGAAACATAGAGTTTTTCATGTTACTATGATGAAAGCTCATTATGTCAGGGATGCCTGTGCCCTACCAGTATGCAGTTTGCCAGTGGAGAGGGAAAGGGACACTCTAGTCAATTTAGTAGCTGCAGCACAAGGACGCAGAGTTTAATTAGCAGCTAACTGGGGTCCAGAAGACCCAGCTTTGAGAAGTATTTAACTCCATCCTAGACACTTTTACTGGAAAGCCTGGGAGTACTCAGTAAGCAGTCCACCACGTGGACATTGGACATCAAACGGTTAGGAAATCTGCCTACCGAGATTTGCTAGAAGTGAGAGATGATATTAAGCGTGAAGTAGATGAGATGTTAGCTCTAGGGGTAATCCAGAAGTCTCAGAGTGCATGGGCCTCCCCTGTAGTTCTCAATCCCAAAGAGGGACTGGATCACTTGCTTCTGTGTGGACTACAGGAGACTAAACGCCATCACGGTTTTTGCTGCATATCCAATGCCCCGCATGGATGAGCTGCTGGATCAGTTAGCTATCACCCAGTACTTAACACATATGGATTTATGTAGGGGATACTGGCAGATTCCCATGTCTAAAAAAGCCCATGAGAGGTCTGCATTTATTACTCCGTTTGAATTATGTGAGTCTAGGTTGATGCCCTTTGACATTAAAAATGCCCCTGCCACTTTCCAGTGCATGGTAAACCAGCTGCTAGAGGGATTTGAAGGGTTTGCAGTAGCTGACCTGGATGATATAGCTGTGCACAGCCATAAATGGGAGGAACAACTGTCTCAGTCACAGGTGCTCAGGAACACCTGACAGTCAAATTGGAAATTGTCAGCTAGACATGACAGAAGTACAATACCTAGGACACCGGATGGGAGGGGGAATTCTGAGGCCAGAGCCAGGAAGGTAGATGCCATCACAGCCTGGCCAACCCCTAAAACAAAGAAGCGGGTTGTGTCCTTTTTGGGCACAGCTGGGTATTATAGAAAATGTATCCCTAATTATAGCACGCTGGCCAAGGCTCTGTCAGATCTAACCAAGAGGCTGCCTCAAATCGTTAACTGGACAACAGACTGCGAGGGCTCTCTGTCAGCTCTGAAAGCTGCCCTTGACAGATCTCCGGTTTTAGAGGCCCCGGATTTCACCTGCAGGTTTGAGGTGCAAATGGATGCTAGCACCTATGGCCTAGGTGTAGTAGTCAGCCAGGTTAATCCCTGCAGGGAGGAGCAACCAGTTATGCATTTGAGTTGGAAGCTTCTGCCAAGAGAGGTGGCCTATGCCACTGTGGAAAAGGCATGCCTAGCCATTGTATGGGCCCTACAGAAGTTACAACCCTACCTGTATGGGCAGAACTTTACAGCTGTGACCGATCACAACCCTCTTAACTTGTTACACAGGGTGGCAGGTGATAACGGAAAATTACTGAGGTGGAGCCTTGCCCTACAGCAGTATGATTTACTATTTACCACAAGAAGGGGAGTGAGCATGGGAATGTGGGTGAGTTATCTAACCAGGGAGAATTTATAGGAGATGGACTGGGCCATAACCTGTTAGTCAATTCTCATGCCATCTCTTAAAGAGGGAGGTGTAGTTATCATACAGGAATTACAGTTATAAGTGTTAACCCATTACATAATTGTGGGAAATAAGGCCTAAATCATAACTGCAGTGTAAATATGATATATCAAATTAATCCATTGATAAATTTAGCTACTAAAGTGTAAAATGTGAAGTCAGGGAGTCTGTTATGTGTGTACTCAATGGCTCTGCACATCCCAGTGTTAGAAAATAGCAGTGTTACTGTGGCAGCTTCAAAGGCCTCTGCAGTGAGCTATATCCTGGCCTAGGATGGACTTTTGACAACTGAATAGACTTTTAGGAACCGCTCAGCATGGTGTCTGGCTCAAGGAGATCATGTGCTGACTTGGCTATATTGTATATAGACAAAAATAATTCAGTTTCAAATATACCACTTAAAATCAATAAAATTAGTGATCAACCACATATTCCTCAATAGCATGATGAAGGGCAGCTCATATGTCAAATTAAGAATTCTGCCACACCGAGAAGTTGAGGAAATGAGTATAAGGTCAACTGATACCCTGTACCTAGGCCTGTTTGGCATTAATAGATGTGTATTCATTGGGGATCTATTAATAATAAAATTGGGTATGTGTGACACTCCACAGATATGTTAGGTTACATAGTAGAATTGGGTAAGTAAATTAGGCAACATGCAAATGGTGATTTTAAAAAAGTGTCGCAGGCCACCACCCCACTGAAGGTGGGGAACAGTAAAGGTGTCTTTAAAAAGATGAGACGAGTTACAACAAATTATCAGCTTCATGGGGATCAATCTAATTGAAGGACTGTCCATCTGTTCTGCCTACCCCCAGGCATACAGATTATTATGCATATGTTATGCTCTGTACTTTCATCCCATTTGTTTTTATAATTGTTTGCAATTTTTTATTTGTATGTCAAATCTTTATATAATTGTTTTTTTTATTATGTGTAAGTATTGTACCTTTTGTATATTAAATCGAACAATTTAATAGTTCTGTCTTTATTGCTCTAAACAAATCCATTGCCTGTTTAGCACAGAGAGGTTGCTTGGCTGGGATTTACTCTTTAGAAACTAGAGTGTGAAGGGTTAACTGTTTAGCTACCAGAGCACCGAGTGTGCATAACTGGATAATTGAGTCATAGGTTTGCTACGGGCCTTATACGTAGCTGGTGACAGTTGACTGAGAGGTGTGAACGCGGATGACTGTGTTGGGAAAAGGACCAGTAAATCTGTAGCCTTAGAGAAAGAGGTGAGTGTGAAATTTGGGCTGGACTCTTGTGTGTTCCTTTACAGTAAACTTCCAAGTCACAAGTGCACAGAGGGCAGTTTGTGACAGATAAAGGGGTTCACGAACGGTTTCCTGAAAAAAATAGACGTTATATATTGTATGACTGCTGGAATATATGATAAGATATTAAATCAGGGAGTAGCCACAGGGGCCTATCCCTGACAGGTATGTCATATTGTTATAATTCCATCATGTTTGATATTTAAATGTGTGGAAGATTATGACTGGTTTATTGATGGGGGCGTTATGTCTCTGGGATATATCTGAGAAAAGTTAAACCAGGTCAAAACTTTAGGAATAGTTTTGAACCACCCTAGGTGACACCCAGGAGACATTTCCGCCCCCACAGTAGCATCCACGCTGCCCCTGTGAACGCCGTCCCAATTGATTTTGCTTAAAAACCTGTGCTGTGAAGGGTCAAAGGATCAGCTTCCTGGGGATCAAGCTAATTGAAGAACTGTCCATCTTTTCTGCCTGCCCTCAGGCATACATACGTGAGTTATGCTCTGTACTTTCATCCTATTTGTTTTCATAACTGTTATGCATTTTTTTCTTTGTATGTCAATTGTTTATTAATTGTTTCATAACCTGCAAGCATTGTACTTTTTGTATATTAAATAAAAACAGATTATAGTGATGTTTTTTTTGCTGTAAATTAATTCACTGCCTGTTCAGAAGAGAGAGCTTGCTTGGCTGGGTTAACTTTTTAGAAACCAGTGTGTGGAGTGCTAATGGTTTAGCTACCAGAGCACAGAATGTGCGCATTTGGAACTGCAAAGGACTGGTATTGCAAATCAGGAATGTTCAGTCATATCTCACCCTCTTCTACCCTAAGAACACATCCCACTTTGATTGTTTATGGAGATCTTCTCCTAGTCTCCCAGTACTCCGAACGGCACTTGATTCTCCTTGAGCTTGACAATACTACAAGTCACTTGTGGAACGCAGAAGTGAGTTTGGACATCAACATAACAGAAACCATCATGAGTCAAAAAAACAACTTATGGTGTGGTTTGCTCCTACATGTTTTGTCCTGTTAAAGAAATTATAAGTTCAGAAGATATTTATATTTGAAGCTAATGGGTTTAATGGTATATTGAGTGTGTTATTGCATATTTATTACAGTAATTACAAGGTAAAAGCATAAAAGACATTTGTATAAGAAACAAATATATATTTGCAAAACATTCAGGACAATCAAATGCGATTGTGTACAGCAATGGATTGTCAACTCTTTGGTGCAAATGAACACTGGCATCAACATTTT
Organism: Mixophyes fleayi; assembly: GCF_038048845.1. Lineage (NCBI taxonomy): Eukaryota > Metazoa > Chordata > Amphibia > Anura > Limnodynastidae > Mixophyes > Mixophyes fleayi. The sequence goes on along the minus strand of NC_134403.1, from coordinate 221,586,757 downwards.
AACTGGGGCAGTCCAAGACTTGTCCTCCAATTTAATGTCTATTTGTTGCCAAATAATGGCACGTTTACCAGTGCACCCTTTGTCAGGTCGTATCAAATAGAGCATTACTCTATTTACCTCATTGCCAAGTACTCCAGTGCGTAGCAGGGGAAGGATCTGGGGTGGCAGAGGGGCATCCACCAGCCAAGTCTCCTAAATCAGCAGCCAAGAAATAACATAAACACTTTAATTTTTTTGTTATGCATTTATGGCAAAGTGCCTTTTTTATTTCTGCAAAACAGATAGGTGACATTGTGCAGACTGTGTTCTTTGTGTTGTTTTAAGTTTAGTTAGAAAATAAATAATTGCTTTATGCACACGGGTATTAACGAAGTTGATTGTTCTTAAGATGTATATACATCAATAATCTAGGAAAACTTATGATATTGTTTTTATCTTCCAATGATGCTTAAATGTTTTTTTCAAAAAAACATATACATACCTTTAAAATGAGGTTATAGGTGTTTCTTGTGCGTATGATTTTGATAATGATGTTGGTTCTACAAGAATAGGTAAAAATAAAAAAAACAAGGCTACTGGTAATTACAAAACAATTACACTTACTTAAAAACCATGCTTACCTGAAAAATAAGTCTGGATGATCCTTTCTCTGACCTGCCTCCTCCCCTCTGTATTATGCACATCAGATGATGGAATGAGCTCACCTGGTTCGTTACTGTTATGCTGGTGTTAGGGGTATACATTGGTTTAGGACCAAATTATGCAGCAGACAACATGATATCAGTAAGGATGAGCGGGCTCGGATGTCTGGAATCCGAGCCCACCCGAACAGTGTGATTCCGAGTCAGATCCGAGCGATGTCCGGGTATTCCCGCCGATTCCGAAACTTAAAACGAGGCTCTGACTCATAATCCCGCTGTCGGATCTCGCGATACCCGGATCCTTTAAATTCCCCGCTTGCCGCCGCCATCTTCACTCGGGCATTGATCAGGGAAGAGGGAGGGTGTGTTAGGTGGTCCTCTGTCCTGTGATTTCTCGTGCTGTGCTGTGCTGTGCTGTGCTGTGCTGTGTTCTGCTCAGTCCAGTCCAGTGGTGCTGTGTCCTGTGCTCTGTCCTGCTGAGTCCAGTGGTGCTGTGTCCTGTGCTCTGTCCTGCTGAGTCCAGTGGTGCTTTGTGCAGTGCTGTGTCCTGCTGATTCCAGTGGTGTTGTGTCCTGTGCTCTGTTCTGCTAAGGGCATTGTTATTTCTAAATTATTCCAAAGTTATAAAAAATTTATTAAAAAGTTATAAAAAAATAAATATAAAAAAAATAAAAAAATTATAAAAAAATTCTACGAAAAAAAAAAAAAATTAGGTTGAAAAAAATAGGTAGTACTATCTCAATTCAAAGTCACACTACGTTCACTCTTGCAGCTGTCACAAAAAATAGGTAGTACTATTTCAATACAAAGTCACATTACGTTCACTCTTCCAGCTGTCACAAAAATTAGGTAGTACTATTTCAATTCAAATTCACACTACGTTCACTCTTGCAGCTGTCACTAAAAATAGGTACTGCTGTATAACTACAGTCCAGTGGTACTCTCCTGTGCCGCAGAAAATTTGTAAAGGCTTTGCCCAGTGTGTCTGGTTTAGGGGTACGCTCTCTTGTGCTGCATATAATGGAGTACCAAAATTTGGAGGATAAAGTAGGGAAAGATCAAGAACCACTTCCTCCTAATGCTGAAGCTGCTGCCACTAGTCATGACATAGACGATGAAATACCATCAACGTCGTCTGCCAAGGCCGATGCCCAATCTCCTAGTACAGGGCATGTAAAATCCAAAAACCCAAAGTTGACTAAAATTTCCAAAAAAAGAAAATTAAAAACATCTGAGGAGAAACGTAAACTTGCCAATATGCCATTTACGACATGGAGTGGCAAGGAACGGCTTAGGCCCTGGCCCGTGTTCAGGACTAGTGGTTCAGCTTTACCCAAGGATCTAAGCCCTCCTCCTCCCCCCTCTCAAAAAAATTGAAGAGAGTTATGCTGTCAGCAACAACAACAAAACAGCAAACAACTCTGTCTTCTAAACAGATGACATCACAAATCCCCAAGGCGAGTCCAAGGGTGTTGGTGGTTGATAAGCCTGACCTTCCCATCACTGTCCTGGAAGAGGTGACTCCATCCACCATTTGCAGCACACCCTCTGCATATGCTGGAAGGATCACCCACAGTGTAGATCCAGATTTGGATAATCAAGGTGTGAATGTTGTACACCGGGAGGAGGCTATTGATGTAGCTGGCGCTGTGGAGGAACTTGATGATGAGGATGCTGATGTGGATAATTGTAAATGAGGCACCAGGGGGGGAAACAGCTGTTGTCCATGGGATGAAAAAGCCCATCGTCATGCCTGGTCAGAAGACCAAAAAATGCACCTCTTCGGTCTGGAGTTATTTTTATCCAAATCCTGACAACAAATGTAGGGGTAAGGGGTAAGGATCTTGGCCACCTAGGCACACCCTCCCTTATACGTCACCTGAATAACCTTCATAGTTCAGTGGTTAGTTCAGGAACTGGGGCTAGGACCGTCATCAGTCTAGGGACACCTAAATCCCTTGGTCCTGTTGGATACACACCACCAACACCCTCCTTGTCAACTTCCTCCACGATCTCATTCAGATTTAGTCCTGCAGGCCATGTCACCAGCCAGACTGAGTCCTCTTCAATACGGGATTCATCCGAGGAATCCTGCAGCGGTACACCTACTACTGCCACTGCTGCTGTTGCTGCTGGTAGTCGGTCATCTTCCCAGAGGGAAAGTCGTAAGACCGCTAAGTCTTTCACCAAACAATTGACCGTCCAACAGTCATTTGCCATGAGCACCAAGTAAAACAAAATTAAAACAAATTAAACAAATTAAACCAAAAGTATAATATAACTTATAAACACTACACTTGAAAGCTTGAGCCTTTAAATGAAAAAGTCACTCTTCATTGCACGAAGATTTGCAACAGGGACAGTTTTTTTGTTCCCAAAGTCAACAAATAACACTTCGACCCTGTCTGTCTTTAACATACTTGATGGGATCTCAATGATGAATGGTCTGTACCATGGTTGGAGGAGGTATTGTGGCCCCGTTACCAAATTGGGTACCGGGGGCAGTCCAGATAGAGGCGTATCAGATATTAAAAAATGTTGACTGTTGCTGCCAAATCCAAAATTAATCAAAATGACCTGTCATCGTCTAAAACAAGAGGTATTGACACGCTCGAACTACACCCTGTATATGCTGCAGAGGATGTAGGAGCAGGCAGCTGTGCAGTGGAATTGAGACCATTTAAAGGCGGAGGTATTGTGGCCCCGGTACCAAATTGGGTACCGGGCCCACTCCACTACGCAGTCCAGAAAGCTACCTCGGTGCAACGTTTTGGAATAGACTGGAAATTAGTGGAAATGATTGTTATTGAATGTCATTGAGGTTAATAATATCGTAGTAGTGAAAAACAAACAAAAAACTAGATTTTAGCACTTTTTATGCTTTTTTAAAAATAAATCAGAACCCAAAACCCTAAATCAGAACCAAAACCTTTCGTCAGGTGTTTTGGCAAAACAAATCAGAACCCAAAACCTCAAGCTAATCAGAACCAAAAACCCAAAACACTAAAAGTGCCCGGTGCACACCCTTAGATATCAGTCACCTTACCTGGGGCAGAGAGAAGCACATCGTCAGATGTATAAAGGGACCTGAATGTGGACCTAAAAGGCCAAAGGTAAGATCTATCACCCCTCTATGCCAGAGGTGTCATTAAACAGGATTGACACCCATATCCTGAATCAAAACAGATAGGTTAAACATAAATAAATGTGCAACACCGCATAAAAAAAAAACACAAAAAAATGTGGCCCGCGCAGCCTAAGAGGAGCCTGGGGCTGGAGATGTTCCTCTCTCCCTGTCTGTGCTGACTCAAAAATCTGATGTTGCTGTAAAACAACCAACAATAATATTCCTATCAACCTAATTTTCAACCACCCTCAGATTAATGGGCATTTGTGTCCTGTTTTATAGTCTTCATTTCCCTACGTAAACCAATATGTGCTGATGTGTTTGTTAATCACGCCTCTACAAAGCAGCATGTCACAAGTATCTAGTTTAAATGGTGTCCCCATCTGGAAATATTAAGTGTTGCCACATCATGAGAAACAAATTATTGCCCCACTAGTAATTAGATAGTAAGCCAATAGAAGAAAATTTAAAAAAAAAACACAATTCATATATTCATTGCAGAAATTTGCACAACTAATTTATTCGTACAATGATTTGTCCCCTGTAACATAATTTTTTCTCATTTTTGCCCCTCTAAAACATAAATCATGCTTTACGTAAACTTGCATTGTACCACCTGTCATATTAACATGGACCAGTAGTGTAACAGTGATGTGTTTGCTAATCTCGCCTGTAGAAAGCAGCATATTTATTCTACTGATTTTCATATCAATCTTGGGCTAGTTTGCTAAATCACAGCTTCATACATATGGTGACTTGTATTGCTAGAGTTGAAAAATGTCGGGACTGAGATTTGTAGCAATTTTGGGAATGGCGATTTTAAAAGAAACACTTTAATGGCGATTTTATATCAACTCACCCTTTAATGCATCGGCGATTTTAAACTTGCCCGAGAAAATCGCTGAAACTGCCAAATCGCAGCTTGATATATTTACCTCCTGGGGGTATACTTACCAAAGTGCATTTTTGAAAAAGTGAAGATTTTGCCTATACCAACCAATCAGATTACAGTTATGATTTATTTAGTACATTTTACAAAATGACAACATCTACAGTTTTTCAAACCCTTAGTTTAGTAATACCGCTTTCATACTGCCGCCCCGGCAATATCCTGGGTTTTTCAAGCCGGGTTTTTGCCAGGGCTCGGAGCGTCCCAGCTCAGAAACACCATTCATACTGCACAAGTCTGTGCCCTGGCAATTTGTGGGAGTCATCACCAGAGCAGTTTTCATTGGCTGAAAAATGGTGATGTCATTGAAAGGTGACTGGTTTTTGATCTGCTTGATCTGCACTCCACCATCCACCATTTCTCCCAAACTCCTTCTCGAATCTTCCACGGGCTCCCACCGATGACATCATCCTCCAGAGACAGGCAGACAGCCAATCAGCTTGTCTTCTGTGCAACCCGGGTTGAAAAATCCGGGTTGCACGATTCATAGTGCAGGCAGCCCGGGTCCGACTCGGGAATTACCCCTCGATAAATCCCGGGTTGAAGACCCGGGTTTTTAGACCCGGGATTTTTGACTTGTACCATTCATACTGCACCAAGACCTGGGTCATTTGAGCTCGCCCCGGCAAAAACCCGGGATTTTGGTGCAGTATGAATGGGGTATAAATATACCCCCTGATCTCCTTCTGTTTCTTGTAAGTTGTCATCAGAATCGCTTCCCAAATTTTTCTGGGATTTATTTGGGACATCTGTTATCCAGTGATCATGGGATCCCCAAGTATTCCTTTGTCTGTCCTTGTTACTTCTACTTTTTGCCATGTTACATAAAATATAAAAATAACATACTACTATAAATAGCTTTTAATTTCTTCATCTAGTTTAGACAACATTAGACAACAGATATGCAGACAAAGGAAAGAGTACCCCTTCCTTTCTTTGCAGAGTCCTCCTCCTGACTAAATCTAACTCACCTTGGAAAGCAAATACCCAGATTTGTATTTGTGAGTAGGAAAAACAATGAGTAAATTACTTCACACCTATAGATACAGTAAATGTAATTTTTAGGACAAACGTAATCTGCAGTAAATTTATTAAAATATAAGGACTTATACTAAACTGTTTCTTATTTACGAATCTATATATTTTCTACCTCTGCTGCAATATGGACTTATTTTTGAGGTTCTCACAATCTTAAGAATTTTCTATGGACATATAATTATATGAGCACAACTATAAACATATACCATTAATCTAAGTCTATCATGTGCGGTATACCATTTGTACAATTAAGACAGCAATTTTCTACTGGATATCTTAAGGCAGCAATACCTAAGTTTTTGGGAACATGTGGTAGCTAAGTTGTGACAATTAGCAAGATAACACTGTCTATTTTTACTGAGCTAAGTGTTTGGGGCTTTATGCAACACTTACCCATTGTATATTTTCAAAAGGAGGAATTATATGCTACTTGGCAGATATGACATCTTTCCATGACAGTGCTTGAATAATTCAGTACTGTAGACAGAGGCACCTGTGCCACATCTACAAAACACACTAGAGCAGTGTTTCCCAACCCAGTCCTCAAGTACCCCTAACAGTGCATGTTTTCCATCTGTCTTTGCTAGAGCACAGGTGTAATCATTACTGACTGACACATTTTGAAAGATCCACAGGTGGTATAATTATATCACTGGTCACCTGGAAAACCTGCTTTGTTAGGGGTACTTGGGAACTAGGGTTGGGAAACACTGCACTAAAGCAATACACCTTGGTTTTGCACAACTGCACCTAGTTGGTCTACTAGCACACATTAAAATGTATGTAAAGACAGAGAAAAAATATGCACTTCCCTAAATCCCTAGTAGGCTGCCGTGTGCATATATTAATAATAGGTACAGGTTGAAAGTCTTTCCCCTAAATAATATTGCACTGGAATAACAGTTATCCAAGCTGTCAGATATATAAATTGTACAAAGAATATAATTCCCGGCGCGACATATATGAAATTAAGTAGTTATGACAATCTAAATAAAGTTCATAATCCTTAATAAAAATCTGTGTTTCACATTAGTTTGCACATAAAAAACAAACAAACCAGGATTCACCTGTGAGTCTAGTGTACCAATTGAGGATCAATTGAATCAATATTGTTGCTAATATCCACTCACACTCGTCAGTGTTGTGCGATACTAAATGTCTTAGATTTATATTCCACGGTTTATATAAATTTTGTGAGTACTCACATATAGAATGATATTTCTTGTGATGTCCTTGTTCAATCACAGGGTCTTTTCAAGGCAATTAGGGGCTGTATGTTTGTTGTCCCATGTGTATTCGTAACAGTATACTGTCAGATTGCATCGGTCTGATGCACTTTCTATAGTTTGGAACGCACCCTGCGTTCCAATTTCCGAACTTTCGGTATTCGCTGTAGTGTATGGAACACACGCCGACTTTGGCGTTCCACAGTGATTAGATGAAAATTAAAAGCTCAGTTAAGTATTATGAGCAAGATCTCTTATTTACTCCAATATTCACTGTGCCATATAGATCGCATACTAAGTTTGGCGTTCCACAGCGATAAGATGATGAGAGAAGTTCTGCTTTTCATGTCTTACAGTAATAGTCCAGTCAAAGAATGTATAGTGGAATCTCCAAACCAACGCATTTCACCAGATTGGCTTCATCAGGGATAGGGATTCACTTGTGCTTCATTAAATAGTGTTTTGTTATCTATCAACTAATCTCTTTGGGGCTTTTCTCCGCCTCTTAGATTGGTTTAGCCAATAACTTTTGTCTCCTTACATTGCATGTGTTTCGCACATAGATTGTTGGAAACTTCAATTCAATAGATACATAATAATAAAATAAGTACGAATTATCACATTGATTGTTAATATATAATAATAATTATCGTGAACAATAGTAAATGTAGCGAACATCTCTAATTTTACTGCCTCTAGCTTTTAAATACACGTTTTTAATATTTTAAATGACAAAAGTCTCCAGTCATAATTTCCTCTTTTTGAATAGTTATCTATAGTACTTTCTTTTCCAGTATAAAGATAGGTGAATTTGCTAATATTCTGATAGATTTTCTATAAAATGCTCAGTGTTAATACCTTGACACAACTTATAACCTTTATTGTTAAATTCTTAACTATACTTAACTAAAATAACCACACTGACACAGTATGTATATTTGGTAAGGGGTTGCAGTTTATTAATGACATTTTTTTAACTGTCATGGCGGCGAGAGCAACGCAGTCAGCTAACAACTAATCTTGAAACCAATACAGTTGTAAACCTCACTTACCACTGTTCCAAGACTTTACGAGTCCCAAGTCTTTACATTGGCCGGAGCTAAACTTGGCGTCAATGCTACTGCTCCCCTCTGGACTCACAATAACTCGCCCGCTCAAGGTGCGCGAAGGGACCCTCCGCCCAAGAGGACCAAGAGTCGGGTTGCTGCGAAAGGTTCAGCAACGTGTGGCCATTAAACGGTAGCACCTTCGATTAGTCACTGACTGCACCGCTCTCCTACCCACCGCTGAAACCCTTTAACGGGTTATCAGCCCGCCATATGAACCCTTGACCACTGAAACTAACTGCCCATAAATCTGCGAAAAAATTGGGTATCCCTTACGGATATCCATGGGTGTGCCACTACTGTACCACCCAAAGCAAGTACTACTTTGTCTGCAGCTTTGTTGGTCTTTCTTAGTATGGACTGCATTTTGGGAGCAGCAATTGTAACTCTCTAGTTGAGACGTGGAATAATATGTGACCAAAACCATTTAATCTCTGGCCACTTCGCATGCATAGCTTTAAAATCTTCCCTCATGTTTATAATTAATTCCAGGGATTTAGCTTGCCCTAAATCGTTACCTCCAGCATGCACAACTACAATATCAGGGGAACCGTAACTATTAATTTCTTCTTCAAGTAGGGTTTTAATCGAAAGCCATCTAAGGCCCATTTTTCTCACCCATTTTATAGCTACTGGGCTGGGAAATAATGCCCAATCATAGGCCAAATTGTGTTTTTCTGCCCAAAAAACATATGAGTGGCCTAAAACCCATATGGTTGTCTTCCTGTTCACAGCACCTATAACCAAAGAAACATGTTTCACTTATTAGAACCATTTAATAACTATTTCAATTAGAGCAATGTAAGTATTTAGTAATTTAAATGAAGGGGCTGACCCCTGCACACAGCAGTAGATCAATTCTATATATAAGTTCTTTAATTCATGTAACCAAGCGTGTCCGTCTTAATCTAGAATCGCTTTACTCTCGATCCTACTAGTATTCTTGTAAATGTCACTCCAAGCGAAATCATCAACGACCGGACAGCTTTACCAAAGAACCTTATGCTACTATGCCCATGTGGAAAATATAAATCTCTAATATGTTAAAGGGGACTGATCTCTGCATACAACAGCAGATCCAATACTTATATGAAAGTTCGTTAAATATACAAAACCAAGCATGTCCGTCTTAAATCTAGGATCGCTTTACTAATCCGACTAATGTCATTGGATATATAACCAAGCTAAATCCTTACCGATCGAACAGTTTTATCAAAACGAACTAATATCTTTGTTTATTGCAATAACAACCAAGCAGCCACAGAAATAATGTGACGCCTTAACTTGTAAATACAAACTCAGCCGCACTGGCTGAATCTAACACGTGAATGCGGGAGGGAGGGTAGGGGAAGTTAGCCCATATGAAGGACAAAAAAACCGAGACACCCCGGAGGCCAATAGCCAATCAGGCCTTTATCCAGGAGAAACGGGAAAAAAATCCCCTCATGCCCTCGCTAAAAGCAACAAGCAGCATAGCCATGGGTTAAAGAGTTGGCGAGGCAAAAGCCCATTAAACTAGGATTGCGGGCGAATATAAGTTTTATAGGCCTTGGATTTCCAACAGCCAATAGCCTGTATGTCCGCAGGGGAAGCACCTTTCTCAGCTGCAGCTGTAGCCGCCCCAATTCTAAATGAATGGGTACCATACAAGGACGGATCTAATCCGATATAGCTTAATGAATGTTTAAATAGGGCATTAAATTGAAATTTAGAAAGCGGTGATCTATCTGCATACAGTAGCCACATATCCCCTCCTTTAGGACGAATCAGAGAAAATTCTGAACACAATATCACCGGACAAATGTTTGAATCTTCGTGTGTACATATGTTGAACCACTGTCCAGGCTTAAACTGATCGGTTTTTGATCGGGTCAACTTACAAGAAACATGTGTAGAATTAATATGTGTGTGCTTAGCCAATAAAGCATTTCCAATATCGGTGTTAGATCGTGCCACTAGTTCGCTTATTCTAAAAGCCCCATGGAAGGCCATACAAAAAGCTGTACTAAATAACAATGCTTCATATGGATTTGAAGCAACTGATGAAAGTGCCTCTACCAATTGTTTCAATACTTCAATGGAAATGGGACGCCTAGTGTCAGCCTCTACTGGTTGTTCCCTCGCCCAACCTTTCAACGCTTTAGAAATCATGAATCCTTTTGTTGGGTCTGGGAACCCATGCAGGCATGCCATAAATGAAATGCCAGCAAGTGTAGACGCCATATTAGATTTAGTAGCACCCTGTTAATATCTGTTCCACATGAATTCTAAGATGGGTTCATTCTGACCTGAGGGAAAAGCACCCGGGCATGTGTTCAGAAATAATTGCCATTGTTGCCATGAAGCACGATAAGATCGTCTAGTAGAAGGGGCCAATGAAGCTTCTGCCAGGTCCTTTATACCGACTCGACCATCTGCCAAGCGGAAAGAGGACAAGGAATTCCAATTTAATTAGCGTGTGGGACAAGTGTTCTAAATCGACTCCATTGAAAACGAGATAAAGAGTCGGCTACCTGATTCTCTATTCCTGGGACATGTTTAGCCTGGAAAGAGATATCAAACTTTAAGCACAAAAGTACCAGTCTGCGCAAAAGATTGACCGCAGGTAACGAAGTTGACTTTTGTTGATTAATGGCCTGGACGACATCTAAATTGTCGCACCAAAAATTACATTTTGGCCCGACAAACTACTGGACCACAATTCAAGGGACAATACTATTGGAAATAATTCCAATACCAATAGATTTTTAACTAAACCGTTTTGTCTCCGTTCTATTGGCCAAGGGGAAGCACACCATTCCCCTTTAAAAATCCACACTCCATTAAAATCTTTTAAGAATGTGGACCAGATCCGAAGGTCATATCGGATGTCCATGGCTAAACGAAGCCGAGCATGAGGCTTCGTTAAACCCGCTGTAGCTAATTGCAACTTTCTGCAGAAAATCTTTCCCATCGGAATGACTCTGCAAGCAAAGTTCAATAATCCTAACAATGACTGTATCCTCTTCAAAGAACTTGTGTCTGAACTTAAAACTTCTGAGATAACGAAAACTAACTTATCAATCTTTTCTTTGGGTAGACGACAACATCCTGCTGTGATATTGATTTCTATACCCAAGAAAGACAAACAATCAATAGGGCCTTCAGTTTTGTCATGGGCTATTGGAACTCCCATAACGGCAAAAAGAGATTTTGCTGAAAACAATACGTCTGCGCAAACTGACGATGCGGCTGGGCCAATGAATAAAAAATCGTCTAAATAATGAGCCAGGCCAACGTGGCCTGTTCCTGCTTGTATACACCAATGCAGGAAAGAACTAAAACATTCGAAATATGCGCAAGATACCAAACATCCCATTGGAAGACAGCGATCAATATAGTAGCCATTCTGCAATTTAAAACCCATGAATCTGAAAGATTCTGGATGAAGGGGAAGCAATCTAAATGCTGATTCTATGTCTATTTTAGCTAAAAGCGCACCCTTCCCAAATGATCTAACAAGCTTTAATGCCTCTTCGAAAGACTGATAGCTCACTGAACTGTGTCTCTCGTCAATTGCATCGTTCACTGAAAAACCCGGGGGATGAGACAGGTGTTGGATTAAACTGTATTTACCTGCCATTTTCTTTGGCACAACACCAACAGGGGACAATATTAAATCCGCAAAAGGAGGTAAGTTAAATGGGCCTAACATACATCCTAGGGTGACTTCCATATTAACTTTATCCCACAACACTTGGGGAAGAAGAGACGCTGATTTCAAATTCCGACCATCACTAGACCGCACCAGTCCAACAATAGGCAACCTAAAACCATCAGTAAAACCGTTGTGGAGAAATTTGGCATGCAGGGTGTCTGGAAAGAAACCCAACCATCTATATAGGCAATCCAAATTAACTGGTGAAGGAGCCTTGTGCAGCAGCTCCTGACATACCGCGACCCCTTCCACGGGTCGCTGTATTCCTTGTACAATCCTTTGCGGAATGGGCACCTCTACAAATCGCGCAGGTATGTCTATACCTGCATGATTCTCCTCTGCCGCAGGTGGAATTGTTGAAAGCAAAACATCTATTCTGCTTCCTACGGTGGGCACTATACCCCCCAGTTCCTGGAAACCTATCATTTCCAAATTGAACCCCACCCGAAGGGCGCATAAGTTCTGACCAAGTTTCCATATCTTTACATTCAAATGGGATCCTATCTAGCCCTTCAGCCTTCTCCCTAAAGCTCTCGTCATATCTCCTCCATGCATTATGCCCATCTTTATTTGCCATTTCAGTTATCAAGTGAAGATAATGCCATACGTCAATTAGGGCTGCCGGTCTGGTATCTAAATAGCATGCCGCAAAAACACAGTAGCCTGAAACCCAATTATTAACAGAGCGATATGCTTCTTCACCGATTTGTACCACTGCTGTGAAGGGAAGACTTGTCCAGGCGCAGGTAGGTAGCGGGAGAGTCAGTGGTCTGCGTATAGCAAGTTGTACCACTGCTGTGATGAGAAGACTTGTCCAGGTGCAGGTAGGTAGCGGGAGAGTCAGTGGTCTGCGTACAGCAAGTTGTACCACTGCTGTGAAGGGAAGACTTGTCCAGGTGCAAGTAGGTAGCGGGAGAGTCAGTGGTCTGCGTATAGCAAGTTGTACCACTGCTGTGAAGGGAAGACTTATCCAGGTGTAGGTAGGTAGCGGGAGAGCCAGTGGTCTGCGTATAGCAAGATGTACCACTGCTGTGATGAGGTGAGGACTTGTCCAGGTGCGGATAAGTGGAGGAGTGATAAGAGTCTATAACTGTATAAATACAATTGGAGAGTAGAGGAGCTAGTCCCAAACAGATATGCAGCGTCACAGCTAATAGTCTATAGCGGGTATGTATACCGCTGCTGAGTAGAGAGGCTTGTCCAGAGCGGATATGCAGGATAACAACTGAAAGTCAATAACAAGTATGCATATCGCTGCTGAGTAGAGAAGCTTGTTCAAACAGATATGCTGCGTAACGGCTAATAGTCTATAGCGGGTATGGATACCACTGCTGAGTAGAGAAGCTTGTCCAAAGTGGATATGCAGGATAACAGCTGATAGTCAATAGCAAGTATGCATACCGCTGCTGAGTAGAGAAGCTTGTCCAAGGAGGATATGCAGGCACAGCAGGAGAGCTGAGAGAGTGTAGCGGGTATGGAAACCGCAGGTGAACAGAGCAGGTAATCCAGCAGACAGCTGAAGACACGAGCAGGACACAGGAATCAGTAGCGGGTATAGGAACCGCTGATGAGCAGAGCAGGTAATTCAGCAGGAAACTGAAGATACGAGCAGGACACAGGAGACTCCTTCAGAGACTCACAGGGAATGAGACTCAAGATCAGGCAACGATACCATGGCCACAGGTGCCTTAAATAGGGAGAGGTGATTTTGGTAGCACAGTGGCCTAGTGGTTAGCACTTCTGCCTCACAGCACTGGGGTGACGAGTTCAATTCCCGACCATGGCCTTATCTGTGTGGAGTTTGTATGTTCTCCCTGTGTTTGTGTGGGTTTCCTCCGGGTGCTCCGGTTTCCCCCCTCACTCCAAAAACATACTGGTAGGTTAATTGGCTGCAATCAAAAATTAACCCTACTCTCTGTCTGTCTCCCTCTCTGTCTGTCTGTGTGTGAGTGTGTGTCTATATTAGGGAATTTAGACTGTAAGCTCCTATGGGGCAGGGACTGATGTGAATGAGATCACTGTACAGCACTGCGGAATTAGTGGCGCTATATAAATAAATGATGATGATGATGATTTCCCTGTGTACCGATTCGGCTCCGCTTTGACTCTTCTGTGTGGATTATCCCGTGTACCAGACCTGATTCTGTTCCTGACGATTCTACTATCAACTCACCAGTTCCAGTCAGCTATCTCCTGGACCCCGGTAAAGTTGTGCTCCCAGGCATGGCTCCGGTGTGATCTGCAGCTCCTCTGCTCATCCTAACCTTATACAGAGACGCAGCCCCTGCAGCATCTCTGCACTCAGATTTCAACAATCTTCCTCTGGCTCCGGACTCAACCTTGCCACAGGTACTGTAGACTATTTACATATATCACCATGTGCCTATAATTGTAGTTAACCCTGGCAACCACCTAGGATCTGATTTCTTCCAATCTCCGGACTCTCACCGGTACTGTGGCCTGTAGTTACCCCTGGCAACTGCCTAAGAACTGTTACCCCTAAATCTCCGGACTTTCACTGGTACTGTGGGTTGCAGTTAACCCTGGAAACCACCTAAGAACTATTTCCCTGAAATCTCCAGACTCTCACCGGTACTGTGGGTTGTAGTTACCTTTGGCAGCTGCCTACATTCAGTTTTATCATCTTTACCTATCACTGCAAGTTCCGTTCCTTTCCGGACTGGCACCGGTACAGAAGTCGCTGTGTGTCACAGGACTTCTCTATCAGCTGTTCCTTATTTATTCCTGTGGCCACAAGTGATATATCAGTCTTGACACCATCCACTCGGTGTCTCACCTGACTCCCTCCTGCACTTCCTACTCTACAGCATCGGTAACTCTATTCATGGGTTCTCCCCCCGCCAGTGCACATCTCACGACCCTCTGTTTGTCTGCAGCCAAGTCTGTCACCACCCCTAGGGGCAACAGGGAACACCAGACTTTCGAAGCAGACTCCGGGTTTCCTATACTGGCTGGGGGGGTTTCTAACACAGTTCCTATACAACCAATAAATAAAGGAGAGATCTGGCTACAAGAAAGAGAGGCAGGCTTTTACCATTGTAATCATTGTCATGCATATAAAACTACCAATGTTAAAAGCACAAAACCCATGTGTGGATTTATGTCTGATTCAAATGGGAGAAAATTTACTATTAAAGAGAAAATCACATGTAACACAGTGGGGGTGATTTATCTCTTACAATGTCCATGCGGCTTACAATACATGTTCGCTACATTTACTTTTGTTTATGTTAATTATTATTATATATTAACAATCATTGTGACAATTCATACTTATTTTATTATTATGTATCTATTGAATTACAGTTTCCTAAAATCTATGTGTGAAACACATGCAGTGTAAGTAGACAAAAGTTATTAGCTAAGCCAATCTAAGAAGCGGAGACAAGCCCCAAAGAGATTGGCTGACAGATTTATTTAATGAAGAGGACATGAGAGAATCTCTATCCCTGATGAAGCCAATCTGGTGAAACACGTTGGAAGTAGGAGATTACACTATACATTATTTGACTGGACTATAACTGTAAGACACGAAAAGCAGAACTTCTCTCATCATCTTATCGCTGTGGAACGCCAAACTTAGTATGCGATTTTTTGGGCACATTCACTATCAGAGGAAATAAGAGATCTTGCTCATAATATTTGACTGAACATTATAAGCAGAGTTTTTTAATTATCATCTAATCGCTGTGGAATGCCAAAGTCGGCGTGTGTTCCATAAACTACAGCGAATACTGGAAGTTCGGAAATTGGAACGCAGGGTGCGTTTCAAACTATAGGAAGTGCATTGGAGCGATGCAATCCGACAGGATACTGTTACGAATACACATGGGACAGCAAACATACAGCCCCTAATTGCTTGGAAAAGACCCTGCGATTCAACAAGGACATCACAAGAAAATATCATTATATGTGAGTACTCACAAAATTTATATAAACCGTGGAATATAAATCTAAGACATTCAGTATCGCACAACACTGACAAGTGTGTGTGGATATTAGAGACATTATTGATTCAATTGATCCTCAGTTGGTACACTAGACTCACAGGTGAATTCTGTTGTTTTTATATTTTATGTGCAAACTAATGTGAAAAACACAGATTTTTATTAAAGGATTTTGAACTTTATTTAGCTTGCCATAACTACTTAATTTCATATATGTGGCGCCAGGAATTATATTCTTTGTACAATTAAAATGTATGTGTTCACTTTCGGACGGTGGTTCCACAAATTGTTAAGTACACATAGATTTATGGAGATGTAGGAAAAGTTGAAGATTCCCACTGTGCATGTCACAAGTGCAACTGGATACTGCAAAATGCATCCCATTAAAAGTACAGGATGAGACTAGGGAAAAATGCATCCCATTAAAAGTACAGGATGAGAATGATTCTAGTTATCATTTATTTAGTACATTCTACAAAATGATAGCTAAAATCTGATAGGTTGCTATACGCAACAGCTCCACTTTTTCAAACCCACGGTTTAGTAAATGTACCCCTAGCTCAGTGGTGGTACAAAAATCAATTTCAACACGTGGAAATTGTTGTGTGCCCCTCTGTTCCTAAAATGCCTCCGCCCCTTTAACTCATTTATTTAATTATGCTCTGCAAATTAAAATCTTGTATTGCACTGCACCACTAGACACACAGTGTTCCTTCATTAGTGTAAATGTCTGCTCTTCTGCAAATGCACCATCTTACTGTGAAAACCCATATGGATCTCTTGATGCACCTGCTCAAATTGAGACACACACCACACCACAGCCATCTTAAAGGACCACCAGAGTAGACAGCCATTTTGTGAGCTGAACCAATATTCATGAGAATGCAAACCATCCATTTACTAGGAACCAGGGACTTTGTGCCTCAGAGATGTCAACTAGGCTACATTCCTATGGAGGTGCTTTTCAAAATATAAATATTCACTTTACAGTAAAAAATGAACAGAAGGTGAACAGGAACTAATAATGTGGATATTATGCATGTTGTGTGCCTCCAACAGTGCAGTAATGTGACCCTAAGCACCCAGATGCACAGTGGAAATAATGTACTTACACATCAACTGGATTTGCAAGATGCAGGTTCAATTTTTACCATTGTAGTTATGGCAACTGCTGTCAATCTTTCTCCCTATATTATTATTCAAATGAGAAAACAACGTCCTAGCATTAGGTACTACTGAAGCATAAAACATATCCAATTACTTGAACAATTGTTTCACAAAGAAACAATCAGTTTTCCAGCATTATGTACTTGTGTTTCTATGTACAGCTGTAGAAAGAAAAATGCATTAAAAAGCAACACCATACATTTAACTTTCTTACAGCTTAATAGTTTTATTCACTGATGTAAACAATTGGTATTGGTTTATTGGTATTTTGAGGAGAGCTGGTCTCACTTTCCTTTTAGCTCTGATTGATAATGACATCATTTATTTATGATGGTATAACAGTAGATTACTCACTTTATCCATTTCTGCCAAGTTCAGCCAATCAGCAGTAAACATGACATCCACTAAACTATTTGTTTATTAGCTGTGTCTGATTTTCAAATTAACACATGTAAGAAAGGAATATATTAACTGTATTATCCTATCCCATGAAAATAGTAAACACAAACTATATCTGAAGCAGTTCCAGGCTAACAGGAAAGTGTAATTGTACCTATGTCCCCTGTCTTATGGTGGACACTGATCATGTTTCAACATTTATGTAACACTGTCATTTAAAGACTAATTTGCAATTAATCAGTAATTTGCAACTAATATTTTTTTTTTATCATTTAGTCATGTAGTTCTTTTTTCAGCTTTATGAGAAAGGCCATAATAGCCTCTGTCCTGCTACAAACACACAGAGCACAGCAGTATCAGCTTAATGTAACAAGGAATGGGAGGGATCCCAGTAGAATAACCTCCTTAATTGTCTACATATAAGCAGGGAAATAAAGAGAGAGTTGTCTAAAATAAAGACATCATACTGGTTTTATACTCTCTAATTACGCTATTGTTCTAAGGCCAGGACAAGGGGACTGTAACTCAGGGAACCGAAGAATCATACCTGTTACCAATCCCAAAGCACTTTGCAGATTGTAGCAGTCCCTCAGTGTCTGCAATAGAATACTATTGTGGCACAGTTAAGCACTGCGCTGAGGGAGTCACGCTCTCATTTTAGAAGGCTTCCTATAACTGCTAGACAAGCCATGCTGGTGCTACCAGGATGATAAAGAGACGATCAGAACCAAGCAGCCCTAAGCACACGTATCATCTTGATGTCTCAGTGGAGTTCAGACTAGCCCTTGATCCTCTCTGCAGTTGTTCCTGCTGATATAGATTTTGCTCTACCGCTGGAATATTTTTCTCTATTACAGAGACTGCTTGGGTGCTAATGCACTGAGCTACACACCCTGTGCCAGTTACAGATTGTGACAAAGTACCGATAATAGATAGAAAGAGGGAGGAAAAGGGTTTGGGGAAATGGATATACAAAAAATAGGGCAATAACATGTCTGGGGTTTGATAAGGATAAGCAATAGGACAAGTAAATGCACGTATCAGAAACATGAACAAGAGTCAGAGAGGGCAGGTAAAAGGTCCAAACAAGAATCCATACAAATAAATAAGTGGGTAGATAAGGCAGATAAGGCACAGGTAGCAAGTGGAGACGTGTGACATGGGGACAGACAGAAGGGAAATAAAAAATGTGGAGAAGGGCAACAACAGATAAGTAGCAGACAAGGATGAGGCGTCAGACAGACATGTGATAAAAGATGCAGTAGATCAGGGTGACGGACAAACACCAGGGAAGCCTACCCAGTACCTTCTAAGGTTCTTATAAGTGACTCAGGCAAATGCAGTTAGAAAGAAAACCTATACATTTATTGTAATAAAAATAAACACTGGATTATTATGTACACACAGTAAATAAATGCCAGACGGGTTTACCACATCATCTGTCCCTTACCCCACTAGCTTAAGGAGTTCCAGTCACCTGGATGTCCTGACTTAAAGACCCAGGGAGTTCTTCTCTTAGCTGCAGCTGTAGTCCATTGGTAGAGAATGAAAACTGAAAAACAGCTATACTGCACCATCCATGAATTAAATCTCAGAATGAATACCATCACCCCCTAAGTGGCTCCTTATATCTAGGGTCAACTTTTCACAGTGATTTCCCCTCCCTCGGCCTCTCTTTGTTAAACATTGATGAGTCCTGGACTAGGGGGTTTGCAGAGTGGAGTGGAGATGAGCTGTTCTTTCACAGAACTTCCCCCTACAGATTGTAGACCAAACGTCTGGAATAGTCTTATGAGAACAATGGATACTTATTAGCCTCCCCCCTCACCAGTATCTTGCAACCTGATCCCTACCCATAACCCCGCTGGCTTCACTTTAAGGACAATGAATAACAACCTCACTGACACATCAACAATATACAATAACCAATATACATATTTACAATGAGCTACAATGCCCCCTTATCCATATGTAATTAGACACTGCAGTTGCACTCTTTTAAGCTGGGGAACAAAAGCAAGGGCTATAAAAAGTATTTGCTATAATCCATATTATGTGAGAAACGTGGGACAGACTGGTTAGGGTGATATTAATACCTTGTTTCACCACAGAAGACAAGGAAGGGGAAAGATAAAACATGTGGTCAGTGAACATTATAGATACAGTGAAGACAAAAGGGTCATGAGGCACCGAGGTAAGGATGACAAGGAGACAATATGAGACAGGAAGAAACAAATGTTTGCATGTCCTCCTAAGAGATTGTGGTTTCCTCATCTTTTGAATGGGGGATGCATTTTGCTGTTTCACCCTGAGAGCCAATTTGCCTAGAAATTACCTTGTCTTACTCCCACTATGAGCATTCAATTTTGCCAGAAATGCAACTAAAACTATATAGTGTTAGTAACAGTACATAAGATAAATGGATTAGTTGACAAAATATTTGCAGAATAAATAACATTATTGATTGAGTTATTATGTTTTCTTGCATTTCACGTTTCAGAGTATTTTGTGTTGCTCAGTGGTCAGGATACCTGCATGAATTAATTATGATGCCTCATGTACAAAAGTAAAACATAAAAAAGGTCAAAGAAGGTGAATACAAAGAAAGAAAACTGCACCCACCAAGTATGGACATTACAGGTTTTACAAATATTATACTAAACCTCTATAAAATTTAGCCATTGACAATGGTAACAGTATATACCCCTTAATACTCTCGCCATACAAACAGAAGACCTTTGAGGAGTCATAGCTTGAAGCTCCTGTAGTAGCATATAGAATCAAATTTAGCTGTATTGAGCAATTGGACTGTTAAAGGGTAGACATTTTTATCATACTAAAGAAAACTAAAGCAATGATAGTTTCAACATAAAGAAGAAACAGCCAGGAGACTTTACAGTTCCCTTTCATGAAATAGCGTTGAGTTGACTGTTACATAATATTTGAATTAGTTGAATAGCTGGTAGTTGAAGTAAGTACTGTAAGGGAGGAGGTTGTGTGAAGGAGCATTGTTGAGGAAGCGCCAATACTAATCTATGAAGGCTACAAGTAATCATAATGCTCAAACAATATCTGGCCGGTTCCACAGTCAGGTGATGCATTTAAGTTTACCACATCCCATTCTGGGAAAGAAAGACTATTTGTTGCTAACTCATTCATTTTCAATTTTATATTCTATATTGCTTGTTTCCATAATACAGTTTTGCACTGTTTCCTTTGTTTGATTTCTTAAAACAGTGAATAACAATGACCATTCAAAATATGCCAAACAAACTAGAAATAGTAGTTACTGTGTAACCAGAGGTATGAAAGTATTGTATATAAATCGGTTTTCACTCATTGTTTATATTTTCACATTTCTTATACCTGTGTGTACAGTGTACAAAATAAATAAATATGTAACCAAATAATTATATTCATATACAAAACCAGAAATAGATTGATATTATTTTCCATCATTTGAAAATTCTCTTAGACACTATGCAGTGTGTCATAGACAAGGGGCTAGATTTACTATCAGGCTTGAAGCCGCCATGCATCACGGCGGTTTTCCGGCGGGTTTGCATTGCAAACAGCCGGATTTACTAATGGGCGCATTTCAGCTTCAATTTGAAGCCGCCGGCGATGTCACGGCGGGATGTAATGCTCAAAGCCGCCGGCGGCTTTGAATAGAACATGGCGCTTTTGCTTTAAATGATGGCGCTTTCGTGTAAAGGCGTTTTTTTTTTTGAAAATTACACCTGTCTCCTTACTATTGGCTATTTTCAAACTCAGGAGATTTGACATCACAAGCCCTATATAAACCACTGGCCTGACACTTTTTTCTCTGAAAGGGCTTTGAGGAGTTTTGAGAGAGGAGTTAGTTGGTTTGTGCTTTGTGAGAGTTGGTGAGAGTTGGAGTTTGGTGGATTGGTGGAGCGATATCTGATTGAAGTGTGAGTAGTCCTGTGGTATTTTTCTGTTTTGTACATTTATTTTTTCATTTATTTTCTGTCTTGTATTTTTTGTATTTGACTTGTCCTTTGTCTGTGTTACTTGTGTGTGCCTGTGCGGAGAGTGTGTCTGTATTTAGTGTAGTTTGTCCTTTGTGTTTGTAAGTCTTTCTGTGTTTTCTGGGTTTGGCATTTATTTGTCATTATGTCCATAGATAGGAGGGGAGAACAGGCTGAGGAGAGGGAGATGGAGGTTGAGGGGTCAGAGGAGGGAGAGGTTGAGGAGACAGGACAGGGCAGGAAGACCAAGACAGGGAGGAATGTGCGTTTCTCACATGATGAGAATTGTGTGTTGGTGCACAACATCATTCCATGCTACGAGGTCATCCTAGGGAACCTGGCAGCCCGGACTCCTCTAAGGCGGCGTCACCAACTGTGGGGGAGAGTCTGTGAGGCCGTGAACGCGGTGGGCCCACTAAAGAGGACAGTGGCGCACTGCCGCAAGCGCTTCTCTGATATTAAGAGGAGGCTTAAAGAGAAGATGGCCCAGGAAAGGAGGGCAACAAGGCGCACGGGTGGTGGCCCCCCTCTTCGTATTGAGTACACCACGCACGAGGAGAAGCTGCGCCAGATAATGCCGGCAGAGATTGTCGAGAGGATAAACGTGCAAGACACGGATTCGCCCTCTTTTGGCCAAATAGTTGGTGAGTTATTTGGTTTTTTTACCTTAACAGTATTTTAAATGCTTTTTTCTTTTTAAAAGTGTTTTTCTTTTTTTACAAGTGTTTTTTTCTTTTTAAATGTTTTTTTCTTTTTTTAAATGCTTTTTTCTTTTTAAAAGTGTTTTTCTTTTTTTACAAGTGTATTTTTTTACTCTATTAGTTTGTAAAGGGCAATTTATTTGAAAAAAAACGTGTTTTTTTTATTTGCAAACACATTTTTTTAATTAACTGTATATTTTTGCATAGTTATTTGCTGCAAATACATTGTATGCTTTTTCTAATACATCCAGAATCGACAGGACCGCAGTTCACTCCCAGTCCCAGACCTACACCTCTACCTTCAGCGAGAGATTCGGGCACAGACGAGCAAGCAGGTGTGTGATTTATGTTTAGGAGAGAAATAATGGAGTTAATTGATTTTCTGTGCAAATGTTGCTGTCAATGTTTTTTTGTTTTTTTTTTAATTGTTTGCAATGAGAACTTAGGGCTACATTTACTAAACTGATATGTTGCCTATAGAAACCCATCAGAATATACCTTTACTTTATTTATTGCATTCAACAAAATGACAGCTAAAATCTGATTGGTTGCTATAGGCAACATCTCCACTTTTTATAGCATGCAGTTTAGTCATAATAACCCAGCATGTACTACACAGAGGGAGTACTAAAATAGTAGTAGTTTACCCCAAAGCACGGTCTAGCAGCATTTGGCTTACTAAATGCTTATATTTGCAGGTTAAAAAGACTTTGCTTTTTTATCCCCCTCAGCCATACATAGTCCAAATGATAATGGGTATTAAAAGGATAATAAGTGCATTCTTAAGCAGGTAGCATAGGACAAGAAATCAGGAATGCAAACATTGTGAAAGAATCTGTAGTTGCTAAAGAATATTCTTTCCTATCCAGTGTTCAGAATGCAATATACAAACATATTATATACTATATACTTACCGTCATTTTTCATACACAGGGCCCTCTTCATACCAGGCACCTCAGGCGGAGTCCCTGGAAATGTCCCCTGAGCCAGAGGATCAAACGACCATCACCCTGGTAACAGTGGATGCCCCTGTGTCTGACCTCCAGGAAGTTTCACCTGGCCCTGCTGAACCATCACACCACCAACCTGCACCTGAAAGTATGGACCCAGCCAGAGAAATGGCGCTGTCTATTGGCGCATTCCAGCAGCAGCAAACAATGCTCATGGACAGGCAAACTCGCCACATGTCCCAAATTGCGGCCCAGTTGAGGCGGATACACCGCTCCAATAGTCAACTCCCTGCTGGAATCAACCGTCTGGCAACTGCTTTAGAACAAACCAATGTGCAGCTGGCCCAAATGACTGGGGCTGTGGAGGCCTTACATTCCACAGTACGTGAGGGGAATGCCAATGTGACCCGGCTGGCAGGGCAACTACATTCAGAAATTGTAGCCCGTTTACCGGCACCTATGTCTTCAGCCACCACCAGTACCGCTAGTACGCCTATAGCAGATCTGTACAGAGTACTCCTCCAAGGAGGAGTGCTCGCACCAGGGGTGGGCGAGGGAGGGGAGAGAGTGGCACCAAGCATTGCGATATGCCTGCAAAAAGGCGTCGCTAGTGCAATAATTATTATTGCTTAATGTTTTCAAAAGTTTGTGTAAGCATTATACGTTATTATTTATTGTGTTCTGCAATAAATGCAGTTAAATTTCTATGGTGTCAGTATTTCTTTTCTGCTAATTAAACAAGAGTATACTGATGTTTTAAAAACTATGCACTAATTTCACTTTAACATTGACCCCTGACTGTCACATTCCAGGGATGTTCATATTTACCACATGAGGAGTACACACTATCCTCTTTTTAAAGGTTCCAATTTACAAAACATTTAAAATAAAAATAAAAAATTGCACTCACATAAAACACATTTTTGAGCAATAAATGTTTATCATACTATGTACTTACACGTAAAGTAGTTTGTAATTAGACGGTCTCTAATCTCCCTTCCGCCTCCTGTGCTCCGCACATCACCAGATGTGACACGGACCCCTTCTTCTTCACTGTCTACTGCAGTAATCGGTGGGGTAAATTGATGTATTGCTAGATTATGTATCAAACAGCCAGCCAGGATAATATCAGACCCCTTTTCAAGTGCATACATAGCCACCCAACCAGATTATTCTAGTAACCTGAACCTAGTTTACCAAAGTACAAAGGTACGCTATAACACACCTCTACTAGTGGGTATGTGCCTCATTGAATTTGTGCTGTGCAGATGTGTGAGGACGCAGCAGAGGAGTCATCAGCCAGAAACCCATTCTTTATTGAGTACCTTTAGAATTGCTTTTACATAGAGATGAGCGCACTCGGATTTCGTGAATCCGAGCCCACCCGAACGTTGCCGATCCGAGTCGGATCCGAGACAGATCCGGGTATTGGCGCCAAATGAAAACTTGAAACCGAGGCTCGAAGTCATAATCCCGCTGTCGGATCTCGCGATACTCGGATCCTATAAATTCCCCGCTAGTCGCCGCCATCTCGGGCATTGATCAAGGTAGAGGGAGGGTGTGTTAGGCGGTCCTCTGTCCTGGTAGATCTCGTGCTGTGCTGTTTAGTGCTGTGCTGTGCTGTACTGTGTTCTGCAGTATCAGTCCAGTGGTGCTGTGTGCTGTGCTCTGTCAATTTTGAGTTCAGTGGTGCTGCTGGGTCCTGTGCTGTGTCCTGTTCAGTCCAGTGGTGCTGTGTCCTGTGCTCTGTGCTTCTAAGGGCATAGTTATTTCCCCAATATTCCCAAGTGTTTAAAAAATGTAAAAAAAGTTATAAAAAAAAAATACAAAAAAATTATTAAAAAAAAAATTAATTACAACAAAATTTGCAAAACCAATCCTGCAGTATAAGCCCATTGGTACTGCAATATTACCAAGTTCACACATTCTGCAGTATCTTGTGCTACATATAATGGAGACCAAAAATTTGGAGGATAAAGTAGGGAAAGATCAAGACCCACTTCCTCCTAATGCTGAAGCTGCTGCCACTAGTCATGACATAGACGATGAAATGCCATCAACGTCGTCTTCCAAGCCCGATGCCCAATCTCCTAGTACAGGGCATGTAAAATCCAAAAAGCCCAAGTTCTCAAAAAGTAGCAAAAAGAGAAACTTAAAATCATCTGTGGAGAAACGTAAAGTTGCCAATATGCCATTTCCGGCACGGAGTGGCAAGGAACGGCTTAGGCCCTGGCCCGTGTTCATGACTAGTGGTTCAGCTTCACCCAAGGATCTTAGCCCTCCTCCTCCTCCCCCCCCCTACAAAAAATTGAAGAGAGTTATGCTGTCAGCAACAAAACAGCAAACAACTCTGCCTTCTAAAGAGAAATTATCACAAATCCCCAAGGCGAGTCCAAGGGTGTTGGTGGTTGTCAAGCCTGACCTTCCCATCACTGTACGGGAAGAGGTGGCTCGGGAGGAGGCTATTGATGATGTAGCTGGCGCTGTGGAGGAACTTGATGATGAGGATGGTGATGTGGTTATTGAAAATGAGGCACCAGGGGGGGAAACAGCTGATGTCCATGGGATGAAAAAACCCATTGTCATGCCTGGTCAGAAGACCAAAAAATGCACCTCTTCGGTCTGGAGTTATTTTTATCCAAATCCGGACAACCAATGTATGGCCATATGTTGCTTATGTAAAGCTCAAATAAGCAGTGGTAAGGATCTTGCCCACCTAGGGACATCCTCCCTTATTCGTCACCTGAATAACCTTCATAGTTCAGTGGTTAGTTCAGGAACTGGGGCTAGGACCGTCATCGGTACAGGGACACCTAAATCCCGTGGTCCAGTTGGATACACACCAGCAACACCCTCCTCGTCAACTTCCTCCACGATCTCCATCAGATTCAGTCCTGCAGCCCAAGTCAGCAGCCAGACTGAGTCCTCTTCAATACGGGATTCATCTGAGGAATCCTGCAGCGGTACGCCTACTACTGCCACTGCTGCTGTTGCTGCTGTTAGTCGGTCATCTTCCCAAAGGGGAAGTCGTAAGACCGCTAAGTTTTTCCCAAAACAATTGACCGTCCAACAGTCGTTTGCCATGACCACAAAATATGATAGTAGTCACCCTATTGCAAAGCGTATAACTGCGGCTGTAACTGCAATGTTGGTGTTAGACGTGCGCCCGGTGTCCGCCATCAGTGGAGTGGGATTTAGAGGGTTGATGGAGGTATTGTGTCCCCGGTACCAAATCCCGTCGAGATTCCACTTCACTAGGCAGGCGATACCAAAAATGTACAGAGAAGTACGATCAAGTGTCCTCAGTGCTCTAAAAAATGCGGTTATACCCACTGTCCACTTAACTACGGACATGTGGACAAGTGGTTCTGAACAAATGAAGGACTATATGACTGTGACAGCCCACTGGGTAGATGCATCCCCTTCGGCAGCAACAGCAACAGCTACAAAATGGCTGCTCGTGCAAAGGCAGGCAACATTGTCTATTACAGGCTTTAATAAGAGGCACAATGCTGACAACATATTAGAGAAACTGAGGGAAATTATCTCCCAGTGGCTTACCCCACTTAGACTCTCATGGAGATTTGTGGTGTCAGACAATGCCAGTGTTAGGAACCCCTCCAACCGGCACAACACAACCCGGAATCTACTCTGCCAGTCAGGTTTTCACTGGAGCCCCTGATGGTGGGGACAGACTGGGCCGCAGACTGGCAGAGGGTCGTGAAGTGCGTACCGGCTGGGGAGAACCCAGGCAAGAAGAGTCAGGTCCACGCAGAGGTCAAGGCCGGCAGCAGACAACAGTATTGATGGAAAAGCTGAGGTCAGGGGTCACAGGCAGATAGCAGAACGGGTAGACAGGTCCGGGATCAGGGTCACAGGAAACACAAGCAAAGTCCAATTCAAGCCAAGGGTCATACACGGGGAGTCAAATAGAGATATCAGGATACAGGATCAGGAACTAGCAGGTCAGCAGACTGGAGCACAGAAGCTATAACCGGCAATGAGGCAGCAGACCTCATTGCCTTAAATACAGACAAGGACCAATCAGCAGTGGAAGACACTCCTGCAGAGTAATTACAAGTATCCAGCAGGGCCAATCAGGACTTGTCCCTGAGCTACCCAGTTGCAGGCTAATGCCTGATAATCAGCCCTATAGACTGGCTATTAATGCGCATGCGCCCGGCTACCAGCACCGCCGGGACGCAGCGCTAATGAACTAGCGTCCGGCCGTTGCCCTGGTGACGGCCGGACAGGAGGAGGAAATGACGTCCCGGTCATCAAGGTGACGGCCGGGACGCTGGGGCGCATGGGAAGCGAGCCGCGGCGGCTGTGAGTACCGCTGCGGCTCGTGACAGCCAGTAACATTGTGCGGGCATTAAATATGGGCAATTTCCAGCACATCCCATGTTTTGCCCACACCATTAATTTGGTGGTGCAGCATTACCTCAAGAGTGACAGGGGTGTGCAGGAGATGCTTGCGGTGGCCCGCAAAATTGCTGGACACCTTCGGCATTCTGCCAGTGCCTACCGCAGGCTCGAGGCACATCAAAAAAGCATGAACCTGCCCTGCCATCACCTCAAATAAGAGGTTGTGACGCGCTGGAACTCCACCCTCTATATGCTCCAGAGGATGGAGGAGCAGCAAAAGGCCATTCAGGCCTACACAGCCACCTACGACATAGGCAAAGGAGTGGGGATGCGCCTGAGTCAAGCGCAGTGGAGACTGATTTCCGTGTTGTGCAAGGTTCTCCAGCCATTTGAACTTGCCACACGAGAAGTCAGTTCCGACACTGCCAGCTTGAGTCAGGTCATTCCCTTGATCAGGCTGTTGCAGAAGCAGCTGTAGAAAGTGAGGGAGGAGCTGGTAAACCATTGCGATTACACCAAGCATGTAGCTCTTGTGGATGTAGCCCTTCATACGCTTTGCCAGGATCCGAGGGTGGTCACTCTTTTAAAGTCAGAGGAATATATTCTGGCCACCGTGCTCGATCCTCGGTTTAAAGCGTATGTTGTGTCTCTGTTTCCGGCGGACACAAGTCTACAGCGGTGCAAAGACCTGCTGGTCAGGAGATTGTCCTCTGAAGAGGACTGTGACATGCCAACAGCTCCACCCTCATTTTCTTCCACATCTATGGCTGCGAGGAAAAAGCTCAGTTTTCCTAAAAGAGCCGCTGGCGGGGATGCTGATAACATTTGGTCCGGACTGAAGGACCTGCCAACCATTGCAGACATGTCTACTGTCGCTGCATTGGATGCTGTCACAATTGAAAAAATGGTGGAGGATTATTTTTCTGACACCATCCAAATAGACATGTCAGACAGTCCATATTGTTACTGGCAGGAAAAAAAAGGCAGTTTGGAAACCCCTGTACAAACTGGCTTTATTTTACCTGAGTTGTCCCCCCTCCAGTGTGTACTCGGAAAGAGTTTTTAGTGCAGCGGGGAACCTGGTCAGTGAGCGGCGAAGGAGGTTGCTTCCTCACAACGTTGAAAAAATGATGTTTATAAAAATGAATAATCAATTCCTCAATGAAGTACAGCACTGCTCTCCAGATAGTACAGAGGGACCTGTGGTTGTGGAGTCCAGCGGGGACGAATTGATAATGTGTGAGGAGGAGGAAGTACACACTGTAGGGGGAGAGGAATCAGACGTTGAGGATGAGGACGACATCTTTCCTCAGTAGAACCTGTTTAGTTTGTACAGGGAGAGATGAATTGTTTTTTTGGTGTGGGGGCCCAAACAAACCAATCATTTCAGCCACAGTTGTTTGGTAGGCCCTGTCGCTGAAATGATTGGTTTGTTAAAGTGTGCATGTCCTATTTCAACAACATAAGGGTGGGTGGGAGGGCCCAAGGACAATTCCATCTTGCAACTCTTTTTTTGGCATTATGTGACCATTCAACAGTCGTTTGCCATGTTCAAAAAGTAAAACAAAATGTCAACAAATTCAAAAAATTTAATCAAAAGTTAAATGCCCTGTCATTATTTAAAACAAGAGGTATTGACGTGCTAGAATTAGTGTAGTGTTAATATGTTATAAACACTACACTTGGAACTTGGAGGAGGTATTGTGGCCTCGGTACCATATTTAGTACCGGGGCCACCCCACTACGCAGTCTTGATACTTGTTTGGTGGAATTCTGACCAGTTGAGGGTGTATTTATTATATTGTGGCCCCGGTATCAAATTGGGTACCGGGGCCACCCCACTACGCAGTCCAGATACTTGTTTGGTGGAATTCTGACCAGTTGAGGGTGTATTTATTATATTGTGGCCCCGGTATCAAATTGGGTACCGGGGTCACCCCACTACGCAGTCCAGATACTTGTTTGGTGAAATTCTGACCAGTTGAGGGTGTATTAATTATATTGTGGCCCCGGTATCAAATTGGGTACCGGGGCCACCCCTCTACGCAGTCCAGATACTTGTTTGGTGGAATTCTGACCAGTTGAGGGTGTATTTATTATATTGTGGCCCCGGTATCAAATTGGGTACCGGGGCCACCCCACTACGCAGTCCAGAATTTTTTTTTGGGGGAATTCAGAGCCGTGGAGGGTTTTTTATTAATTATATTGTGGTGACCACTCCTCTACGCAGTCCAGGTACATTATTCGGTGCGATTCAGACCAGTTGATGGTTTTCTTATTATATTGTGGTGACCACTCCTATACGCAGTCCAGGTACATTATTTGGTGCGATTCATACAAGTTCAGGGTTTTTAAATTATATTGTGGTGACCACTCCTCTACGCAGTCCAGGTACATTATTCGGTGCGATTCAGACCAGTTGATGGTTTTCTTATTATATTATGGTGACCACTCCTCTACGCAGTTCAGGTACATTATTTGGTGCGATTCATACAAGTTGATGGTTTTCTTATTATATTGTGGTGACCACTCCTCTTCGCAGTCCAGGTACATTATTTGGTGCGAATCATACAAGTTCAGGGTTTTTAAATTATATTGTGGTGACCACTCCTCTACGCAGTCCAGGTACATTATTTGGTGCGATTCAGACCAGTTGATGGTTTTCTTATTATATTGTGGTGACCACTCCTCTACGCAGTCCAGGTACATTATTTGGTGTGAATCATACAAGTTCAGGGTTTTTAAATTATATTGTGGTGACCACTCCTCTACGCAGTCCAGGTACATTATTCGGTGCGATTCAGACCAGTTGATGGTTTTCTTATTATATTGTGGTGACCACTCCTCTATGCAGTCCAAGTACATTATTTGGAGCGATTCATACAAGTTCAGGGTTTTTAAATTATATTGTGGTGACCACTCCTCTACGCAGTCCAGGTACAATATTTGGTGCGATTCATACAAGTTCAGGGTTTTTAAATTATATTGTGGTGACCACTCCTCTACGCAGTCCAGGTACATTATTCGGTGCGATTCAGACCAGTTGATGGTTTTCTTATTATATTGTGGTGACCACTCCTCTTCGCAGTCCAGGTACATTTTTTGGTGCGATTAAGACCAGTTGATGGTTTTCTTATTATATTGTGGGGACCACTCCACTACGCAGTCCAGAAAGATACCTCGTTGCAACGTTTTGGACTAATAACAATATTGTGAGGTGTTCAGAATACACTGTAAATTAGTGGAAATGATTGTTATTGAATGTTATTGAGGTTAATAATAGCGAAGGAATGAAAATAAGCCCAAAAACTTGATTTTTGAACTTTTTATGCTTTTTTCAAAAAAAATCCGAATCCAAAACCTTAAATCCGAACCAAAACCTTTCGGCAAGTGTTTTGCGAAACAAATCCGAACCCAAAACCTCAAGAAAATCCGAATCCAAAACACAAAACACGAGACACCAAAAGTCGCCGGTGCACATCCCTACTTTTACACTCTGTTAAGGGTTGTGTTGCAATATTAAAAAAAGAAAAACAAATGTGGAAATCAGTAAATAAATTGCATGGTGGGAAAACACAAGAGAAAAAGAAACCAAAACAACACTGCAATTACAAGACACTGGCCTTTTAACATATACAATCCCAAAGGAAAAAACTTTGTACATGAAATGGCCCTTTCCCTTCTGTTCTGATTGACCAAATACCTGAAACAGCACACTGTTTGAACAATCTCGCCGCTCACAAGCAGCGCTTTCATTTTGGTCTATTGAATGGCGGTTTTCCGGCGGCTTTATAAACCCCCTAATAGTAAATCCGGCTGTTTGTATGTTGAACATTGTTGAAACCATCGTGGCGCTTTATACAGAGGCGGGTTTGGAAACATTATTTCTGGCCGTTTGGACGGCGGGTTTAGCCTTAGTAAATCCGGCGATGGCTAAACCGCCGCCAAACCCGCCGAAAGTCGGCGGGTTTACAAACACGCCTGTTCTAAATCTAGCTCAAGGTCTATTTTCATTCCAAAAAATTGGCGAAAATGACAGAACGTTACTGTAAATCAATGAGATATTGGAAACCCTTGAGGAGTTCTGGGACCTTATAAAACACAAGGTTGTAGGTAAAGTACTTTTAAATACATTTTAAAAGTCCTAAGTGACTTCTAATAGCTATAAACATTTCAAGTGAATGGTGTAATATTCCTTATAATACATAATTTTCCTAATGTAGACTAATGTGGTGACATCAGAAGATTCACTGTTTTATTTTATACATCAGAATGTATACATTTATTGCCATTTCTTGTGTATTATATTGTAGATTAAATACACTTTTTCAGTACATCTTAACTCATGCAAGAGCAGATTAATGATAACTGCATCCAATTGAGATGTAACAGCTGGTCTATGTTTAAAATAAAATAACAACCATTGCAAAGATAGCGGCTTTAAAATCCCCTGGAAATGATGGGCAATTGATCGTTTTGGCTAAAGATGAACACACAGGAACACACTAGGAGACTATATTTCTTTAAACCTAAAAATCCTTTCTGAAACTATGGAAACACAGTATTTTTCAAAAGAAGAATTCCAAAGTCTTAACAGTGCTGGTTGCTAGGCTTTCTGTAATGTGTTATTCTAGGTTGTAATCCACCTATGCAGGCCTGGGACTAGACTGAAACTATTAGTTATTTTTCTAAATTCTTGCGTGTCATTAAATTCAGTTGCTACACAATTATTATAAGGATATCTCACAATGCTTTCCAAAATGTAAATGTATATGTACTTTCAAATCTAGCACTTGACGTAATGAGATACACAAAAGCTTTCCACCTTCTGTGTGTGGAAAAAACCTGGAAAATGTATTTAAAAGGAATAAAAGACTTTAATTCACAATGAAAGTATACATACTGCATGGGCATTGCCAGTTTGAATCACTATACTATTTATATACATATTGATATTGAAGAAAGCTTATACCAAGTAATTCACTAACACATATTTGGTCCTACAGGGCTTCAGCATCATCAGTGAATGATGCGGTCACTTGGGCCACTACGACCACCATCGGACCAGAGCCGTAACTAGGGTGGTGCAGGCGGTGCCGTCGCCCCGGGCGCAAGCCCGAGGGGGCACAGCAGCCGCCCGCTAGCTTCCCCTCTGTGTTACATAGTAAAAAAAAAAAAAGAAAAAAAATATGAAAAAAAATTGTGGCCCCTCCCCAGACTCGCGGCACCCGCGAGTTGGGGGAGGGGGGGTAGGTGCCGCGAGAGGGGGGAGGAGCTAGTGTGGTGGCTGGTCCATGAAAGGACTATGAAAAAAAACGCTGGCTCCCTGTCACTGCAGCATCACTGATGATGTCACCATGCTGTCAGTGCAGAACAGCCAACACTGCAGGGAGCTGAGAACAGACCTTAAGTAAGTGAGGGGGAGGGGGACCTGTCAGCTCCATTAGTTGTTCTCTCCCTAAGCAATGGTCTGTTATATTACATGCTGTGTGTTAGCAGCGCTCTGCTTCCAGGACTGCCCCTCCCAGCATCCCCAGCCCCTCCTGACAGCCCTGCGTTCCACCAACACTCTCACCTCTGCTCCTGATAACTATGACTCCAGTGCCCCTCCCAACTCTCGGTACAGTACAGAGCCCCCATCATTGACCTTTCCTTGCCCTGCATATCAGTTCCCTCTGTTTCTATCCAGATATGTTTCCCTTCCTTCTGATCCCTGACACCTGTCAATTCTGACTCCTGGACCCCCGAAATACAGCTGTAACCTCTGCACCCTCTCCATCACAGGAATGCTCTCTGTATAGTATGGCGGTCACAGGAATGCTCTCTGTATGGTATGGAGGTCACAGGAATGCTCTCTGTATGGTATTTAGGTCACATGAATGCTCTCTGTATAGTATGGCGGTCACAGGAATGCTCTCTGTATGGTATGGAGGTCACAGGAATGCTCTCTGTATGGTATGGAGGTCACAGGAATGCTCTCCGTATGGTATGGAGATCACAGGAATGCTCTCTGTATAGTATGGCGGTCACAGGAATGCTCTCTGTATGGTATGGAGGTCACAGGAATGCTCTCTGTATGGTATGGAGGTCACAGGAATGCTCTCTGTATAGTATGGTGGTCATAGGAATGCTCTCTGTATAGTATGGTGGTCATAGGAATGCTCTCTGTATAGTATGGTGGTCATAGGAATGCTCTCTGTATAGTATGGTGGTCACAGGAATGCTCTCTGTATGGTATGGCGGTCACAGGAATGCTCTCTGTATAGTATGGAGGTCACAGGAAAGCTCTCTGTATAGTATAGAGGTCACAGGAATGCTCTCTGTATGGTATGGCGGTCACAGGAATGCTCTCTATATAGTATGGAGGTCACATGAATGCTCTCTGTATAGTATGGCGGTCACAGGAATGCTCTCTGTATAGTATGGCGGTTACAGTAATGCTCTCTGTATAGTATGGTGGTCACAGGAATGCTCTCTGTATAGTATGGAGGTCACAGGAATGCTCTCTGTATAGTATGGCGGTCACAGGAATGCTCTCTGTATGGTATGGCGGTCACAGGAATACTCTCTGTATAGTATGGAGATCACAGGAATGCTCTTTGTATAGTATGGCGGTCACATGAATGCTCTCCGTATAGTATGGTGGTCACAGGAATGCTCTCTGTATAGTATGGAGGTCACAGGAATGCTCTCTGTATTGTATGGCGGACACTAGGAGGCTCTTTATATTGTATGTGTGTGTGTGTGTATATATATATATATATATATATATATATATAATAATTTCGTGTGATGGTGATAAGGGGGCACAATGTGATAAAGATGGCTCCATGGCACGGTGATAAAGGAGAAACTGTGATGGAGGGCACAGTGGGATGAAGGGGCAGTGTGATACAGATGGTACCGTTACATTTATGTTTCAATTTGTTTCAGTGAGTTTTATTTAAAAAAACAATTAATTTTTTATACAGCTAGCATGTGACAGCTGCATTTAAAGTACTTTGATTCTATGGAGGCTTATTACATAAAGATCCTTACAAAGCCAGACCGTGAAGAATGGGGAGGGATGGGTTTCAGTGTGGTTTAGAACTTGTAAAGCGCTAGCCACGCCCCCACAGTAGGTTGACCACGACCACTCGACTATTGACACTCCCACTTAGATGGGGGGGCGCCGGTGCCCTGTTTCGCCATGGGCACTAAAATGTCTAGTTACGGCACTGCATCGGACCACAAGAAGGGTGGGAAGATAAAATGTGGTTTGTTCAAGGAAAGCCTGTTAGATTTAGCAGGGAGTTATGCCTGCTTAGATCTTATCCGCAATGATAGATGAGATGGGTTTCTGTTAGTAAAAGTCCTTGTTGAGCTCTTTCACTTTAGCACAAAAGTGTTATAAGAGAAGAAATAAGCCTGTGCTGGGTTAATGCCATATTATATATTGTACCAGCTGCATGGCAATATAAATGCCCATAGACGTATACAAAATAATAAGAACATTGTTGTCAATGCTTATCCTTAACACTGCATATCTGTGTGTATCTAGCAAAATGAAAACATGAGTTATTGGTTCATAATATTTTTGTGTACATATAGGGCATTTATATTGCCATGCTGCTGGTACTGTCACAACTATATGCGTACCTGCTGTTGTTGGAGAGGAAGGTGCGGAATCTAACGTGCCCCTGGTATTCACCAGGGACCCCCGCAGGGAAGTATGGACTCCGCTGCAGGGACACGCAGATCGCGGTCCTGCCTCGAGTCAACAGCGAGATACGAGAGGTGTCAGATAGGCCGGGTCGGTAACGTTCTGGTGGTATGAGGTATATAAGGATATCCGAAAGAATGGTGAGACAAGCCGGGTGTCACGGGCACTAGGAGTCTTTACCCAGGGATCACCAGGTGATAGGCTTACCAGAGCAGTATAGGTGGTAATATGGTACTCTGGTAGCAGGGTGATCACGGAACAGGAAATAGCAGATGATGAGATGCTCAGGAAAGTCTATGACTAGCAGCACTGGCAATATGGAGGTAGTAATACACGAGGAACTGTATGGACAAAGGACACGTGAAGGTAGTCAGTGGTCTGCGGTAGCAAGTTGTACCACTGCTATAGTGAGGAGGAATGTCCAACAGAAACGAGGAGGTGATGAGAGTCAGCGGTCTGCGGATAGCAAGTTGTACCGCTGTCAGAGTGAAGGAATGGAATCCAAGTGGAGGTATCCGGGGAGTCAGTGGTCTGCGTTAGCAAGTTGTACCACTGCTATGTGAGAGGATACTGGAACAGGTGAAACTGGAAACAGGGGTCAGTGGTCTGCCACTAGCAAATTGTACCACTGAATATATATGTGAGGAGGTGCACGGGGAGAGACTGCAACACAAGATATACACGGGCACCTTGACTTTGATCCACAGTAATATGCACAATATAAATGTATGTATGACTGAAC
The DNA here is from genome assembly GCF_038048845.1 of Mixophyes fleayi. Classification (NCBI taxonomy): domain Eukaryota; kingdom Metazoa; phylum Chordata; class Amphibia; order Anura; family Limnodynastidae; genus Mixophyes; species Mixophyes fleayi. Next base: position 221,550,984 of record NC_134403.1, on the reverse strand, counting down.
AACACTGCCAATATAGAAAGTCTCTTGAAGTAATCCAGCACGAGATAACACAGTCAATGATGGCAATAGACTCAGCGGATAGCAAACTCCAGAGGAGAACCAACACAGTCCAGCAAGGTATGCAATACACAGCACAGTCAATGAGAAGTATGCATACCGTGGTTCAGGAGAAGGCAGTCAGACAGGAGTGCAGAGATACCTGAACGGCAGGAGGCCGGCAGGATGCAAAGTCCCTGGATGGGTGAAGCGGTGGTCTAGTAGGTGCAGCGCACAGGTAGGTAGACCAGCAGGGAACACAGGAAAGCGTGGAGAGCGGATCAGCAGTAGATGGATGAGTAGCGCTGAGGAGTAGCAGCAGCGGGTCTCTGCGGGAACACGGAGGTAGCCAATAGCAACCAGCAGGTGCAGTAACGATGGGACACGGGAGAGCAGAGTTGAACTGGAACTGTTGATCACGGAGAGTAGCGGGTAGCAATAGTGGCAGCAGACTCAAGGAAACACGGGAGAGTTGACAAGGACTGAAGACTGAAGCGCCCAGAGGCAGCGGATAGGAATCAGCCAAACAGTCACGATGAAACACAGACGGGTTGCAGGTTGAAGGCTGTAGTGCACGGAGGCAGCGGATAGGAATCAGCTAGCAGTCACGATGATGAAACACAGACGAGTTGCAGGTTGAAGACTGTAGTGCACGGAGGCAGCGGATAGGAATCAGCTAGCAGTCACGATGATGAAACACAGACGAGTTGCAGGTTGAAGACTGTAGTGCACAGAGGCAGCGGATAGGAATCAGCTAACAGTCACAATCATGAACAGGTGAGTGGATGTGGATGAAAGACTGTAGTGCACGGAGGCAGCGGATAGCATCAGCTAACAGTCCCAATAATACATGGTAGAGTTGAAGTGGTTAGAAGACTGTAGTGCACGGAGGCAGCGGATAGGAATCAGCTCACAGTCACGATGATACACAGAAGGGTAGCTGTGGTATGGGAACCACAGTAGTAGAAGTGGTTTGGAAACCACAGAGGTAGAAGTGGTTTGGAAACCACAGGAATCAGCTGGGCTGAATAAACGAGGAAACACAGGAACACCTTCAGAGACTCATGGGGAATGAGACTCCAAGATCAGGCAACGTGGTGTTGACCACAGGTGCTTAATATAGGGAGGTTGCCTGATCTGCCAATTAAGTTAAAGGAACATACACTGAAGGTTTAGAAAGGGCTGCGCATGCGCAGTCCCTCAGGATGGAGGACGGCCACGGTTCCTAAATGTCCGGGAAGAAGCACTCACAGTCCGGTGAGTGACAGTACCCCCCCTTTTAAAGGTGGGCACAGAACGCCTGGAACCGGGCTTGTCCGGATTTTTGGAATAAAACTTCTTCAGAAGGGCAGGAGCATTAAGATCTTCAGCTTTGATCCATGAACGCTCTTCAGGACCAAAGCCCTTCCAATGAACGAGGAAACGGAGGACTCCTCGCGAAATTTTTGCATCCAATACCTCAGTAATCTCGAAATCCTCCTCCTGATGAACTTGAACTGGCTGCGGTGCTGAGGGAGGAGCCGAGAAACGGTTGATGATGAGAGGTTTGAGCAAGGAGACATGGAAGGCATTGGAAATCCGAAGATTCTTAGGAAGAAGAAGTTTAACACATACTGGATTGATAACTTGAATGATCCTATATGGACCAATAAAACGAGGGGCGAATTTCATAGATGGAACCTTCAAACGAATATTTTTGGTAGATAACCAGACACGATCTCCAATTTTTAGTGGTGGAATAGCCCGCCTCTTCTTATCTGCGAAAGACTTATATTTGTTAGATGTCTTCTTTAAACAGGTTTTGACCTGAGACCAGATATTTTTGAAGGTCTGACAAGCAGTCTCCACAGCAGGAACTTGGGTGGGCGGGAGGGCAGGAAATTCCGGAAAAGACGGATGGTGACCGTAGACCACAAAGAATGGAGTTTTGGATGATGACTCATGGTACATGTTGTTATGGGCGAATTCAGCCCAAGGGAGCAATTCTACCCAGTTGTCTTGGTTGGCTGAAGAGAACATCCTAATAAAAGTCTCAAGATCTTGATTGACTCGTTCCGTTTGTCCGTTAGATTGCGGATGGTAAGAAGATGAGAGTGCTAATCGTATGCCCAAGGTTTTACAAAGGGCCCGCCAGAATCTGGAAACGAATTGTACTCCTCTATCAGACACAATCTCAGACGGACATCCATGGATGCGAAAGATTTCTTTAATGAAATGTTCAGCCAGAGTAGACGAGGAAGGTAAACCGGACAGAGGGACGAAATGGGCCATCTTCGAAAATCTGTCTACCACTACCCAAATAGTATTGTGATTCTTACTTGGTGGCAAATCAGTAACGAAATCCATACTAATATGGGTCCAAGGCTTGGACGGAATGGGTAGTGGTCGCAGCAACCCTGCTGGAGTTCTGCGGGAGGATTTGAACTGAGAACATAAATCACAGGAAGCAATAAACTCTTTGACGTCTCTCCTCATTGAAGGCCACCAGTAACTTCGAGAGAGAATCTCAAAGGTCTTGTGTTCACCGGCGTGTCCAGAAAAACGAGAGGCATGGAACCACGAAAGGATTTTCCTCCTCAGAGTAGGAGGCACGAGGGTCTTCCCAAATGGTAGCATTTTGGTGGATGAAGCAGCCAGAGAAATACATTTGGGGTCTAGAATAGTATGGTTGGGAACCTCTTCTACATCAGAGGACGTCACAAAAGCTCGAGATAGAGCGTCAGCTTTCTTGTTCTTAGCGGCTGGTTTGAAGGTTATAATTAATTCAAAACGGGAAAAGAAAAGAGACCATCTTGCTTGACGAGGGTTCAAGCATTGGGCAGATTGCAAATATGACAAGTTCTTATGATCCGTGAAGATCGTCACCGGATGGCGAGCTCCTTCCAACAAGTATCTCCATTCCTCTAATGCAGCTTTGATGGCCAGCAACTCCTTGTCCCCGATAGTATAATTTTTCTCTGCGGGCAGAAGACCCCGAGAGTAGAAGGCACAAGGATGTAATTTTTGTTGCTCCGAGCGTTGGGAGAGAATGGCTCCTAAGCCCACATTAGAGGCATCTACTTCTAGGAAGAAGGGGAGTGTCACATCAGGCTGTCGAAGAATGGGAGCAGACGAGAAGGACTCTTTGAGAATTTGAAAGGCTTGGAGAGCCTCAGATGACCATTGCTTAGTATTAGCCCCTTTCCGAGTTAGGGCCACAATAGGAGATGCAATGGATGAAAAGTCTTGAATGAAGCGTCTATAGTAATTGGCAAAACCTAAAAAACGCTGGATGGCACGAAGAGTAGTTGGCTGAGGCCAATGTAGTACAGCATTTACTTTGTCTGGATCCATCTTCAGGCCAACTCCGGAAACTATATACCCCAAGAATGGAATCTGGGGTAACTCGAATGAACATTTTTCCAATTTACAAAACAATGAGTTTTTCCGTAGTCTGGAGAGGACCTCTGCCACATGTTGGTGATGAGAAGGCAGGTCCTGTGAGAAGATCAATATGTCGTCCAGGTAGACAACGACACATACATATAATAAGTCCCGAAAGATCTCATTGATGAAACCCTGGAAAACAGCGGGGGCATTACACAGCCCGAAGGGCATTACTAAATATTCGTAATGCCCATCTCTGGTGTTGAACGCGGTCTTCCATTCGTCACCGGAACGGATTCTAATTAAATTGTAGGCCCCACGAAGATCCAACTTAGTAAATATCCGAGCTCCCTTGATGCGATCGAATAGCTCAGTGATCAGCGGAATGGGATACCGATTCTTGATAGTAATGGCGTTGAGTCCACGAAAATCTATACAAGGGCGTAATGATCCATCCTTCTTTTTGACGAAGAAGAACCCAGCTCCAGCGGGAGAGGTGGAAGGTCGAATGAACCCACGCTGGAGATTCTCCTGTATGTACTCAGATGTGGCTTGAGTTTCAGGTAACGAGAGAGGATAGACCCGACCCCTGGGAGGAGTCTTGCCAGGTAGAAGGTCGATCGGACAATCCCAAGAACGATGAGGAGGAAGACGTTCAGACTGAGCTTTATCAAACACATCGGCAAATGAAGCATACTGAGGAGGGAGTCCCGGGGAGGAAGATGAGATGGAAGATTGCTGTACTTTAAGAGGAATAACTTGAGAAAGACAACGATGGTGACATTCAGACCCCCAAGACGTAACTTGAGGGGTGCGCCAGTCAATCTGGGGAGAGTGACACTGAAGCCATGGAAGGCCTAAGACAATCGGACTTGTCGTAACTGGAAGAATTAAAAACGAAATTTCTTCATGGTGTAGTACACCAATCTGAAGGGTTACTGGAGACGTACTCTGGGTGATGAGACCATTGATGAGACGTGATCCATCTATAGCCGTCACAGTAATGGGTGTTTTTAAAGTGATCACTGGTAGGGACCATTGATTCACTAGTGATTTAGAAATGAAATTTCCTGCTGCTCCGGAATCAATCAATGCCTGTGACTCAAAGGATTTGGTAGCAAAGGAAATCGTAACATCAAAAGCGCAGACTTTAGATTTCATAGACAATGGAGAGGACTCCAGGGACCCTAACTTCACCTCTCCAGAACTAGTTAGGGCCTGGCATTTCCCGATCTCTTGGGGCAAGAGCTGAGCATATGCGTGGAATCAGCACAATAGATACAGAGTCTATTCTTTACTCTTCGTTTCCTCTCCTCTGAAGATAATTTGGAACGTCCTATCTCCATGGGAATCACAGAGGATGGAGCTGGACGAAATTGAGGGTTTGAACGAAGAGGTGCTTTGACAGCCGTTGTTTTCTCAGACTCTCTTTCACGAAATCTCATATCTACACGATGGCAAAGAGAGATCAAATCTTCTAGTGACGAAGGAAGCTCTTGGGTAGTCAGTGCATCTTTAATTTTATCGGAGAGCCCCTGCCAGAAGGCGGCAACTAATGCTTCAGTGTTCCACTGAAGTTCAGAGGCTAAGATCCTAAATTGAATGACATACTGTCCTACTGTATGGGAGCCTTGTCGCAAACGAAGAATGCTGGAAGCAGCGGAGGTCACACGACCTGGTTCATCGAACACACTTCGGAACGTGGAAATGAATTTGGCACTATCTTGTAGAATTGGATCGTTTCTTTCCCACAGAGGGGAGGCCCAAGCCAGGGCTTGTCCAGAAAACAATGAGATAAGATAGGCCACTCTGGAACGATGGGTAGAAAAATTTTGAGGTTGGAGTTCAAAATGAACTGAACATTGGTTAAGGAAACCTCTACAAGTTTTGGGGTCCCCGTCATATTTTGACGGAGTAGGCAGGTGAAGCGTAGGAGCTGTAGACACCTGGGATGGCACTGGGGAAACGGAGGAAAGCACAGGAGCTTCAATATTAGCTGTAACAGTCTGTCCAGATGTTCCTTGGGAGGTTAACGATTGGTAACATTGAAGTAACAGCTGTTGGCGAGCATCCTGTTGCTCCACACGGCTGACCAGATGCTGCAGCATCTCTTTAGCAGTAGGTTCCGTATCTGGGTCTGTCATGGCCTGATCTTACTGTCACGGGCACTAGGAGTCTTTACCCAGGGATCACCAGGTGATAGGCTTACCAGAGCAGTATAGGTGGTAATATGGTACTCTGGTAGCAGGGTGATCACGGAACAGGAAATAGCAGATGATGAGATGCTCAGGAAAGTCTATGACTAGCAGCACTGGCAATATGGAGGTAGTAATACACGAGGAACTGTATGGACAAAGGACACGTGAAGGTAGTCAGTGGTCTGCGGTAGCAAGTTGTACCACTGCTATAGTGAGGAGGAATGTCCAACAGAAACGAGGAGGTGATGAGAGTCAGCGGTCTGCGGATAGCAAGTTGTACCGCTGTCAGAGTGAAGGAATGGAATCCAAGTGGAGGTATCCGGGGAGTCAGTGGTCTGCGTTAGCAAGTTGTACCACTGCTATGTGAGAGGATACTGGAACAGGTGAAACTGGAAACAGGGGTCAGTGGTCTGCCACTAGCAAATTGTACCACTGAATATATATGTGAGGAGGTGCACGGGGAGAGACTGCAACACAAGATATACACGGGCACCTTGACTTTGATCCACAGTAATATGCACAATATAAATGTATGTATGACTGAACAACACTGCCAATATAGAAAGTCTCTTGAAGTAATCCAGCACGAGATAACACAGTCAATGATGGCAATAGACTCAGCGGATAGCAAACTCCAGAGGAGAACCAACACAGTCCAGCAAGGTATGCAATACACAGCACAGTCAATGAGAAGTATGCATACCGTGGTTCAGGAGAAGGCAGTCAGACAGGAGTGCAGAGATACCTGAACGGCAGGAGGCCGGCAGGATGCAAAGTCCCTGGATGGGTGAAGCGGTGGTCTAGTAGGTGCAGCGCACAGGTAGGTAGACCAGCAGGGAACACAGGAAAGCGTGGAGAGCGGATCAGCAGTAGATGGATGAGTAGCGCTGAGGAGTAGCAGCAGCGGGTCTCTGCGGGAACACGGAGGTAGCCAATAGCAACCAGCAGGTGCAGTAACGATGGGACACGGGAGAGCAGAGTTGAACTGGAACTGTTGATCACGGAGAGTAGCGGGTAGCAATAGTGGCAGCAGACTCAAGGAAACACGGGAGAGTTGACAAGGACTGAAGACTGAAGCGCCCAGAGGCAGCGGATAGGAATCAGCCAAACAGTCACGATGAAACACAGACGGGTTGCAGGTTGAAGGCTGTAGTGCACGGAGGCAGCGGATAGGAATCAGCTAGCAGTCACGATGATGAAACACAGACGAGTTGCAGGTTGAAGACTGTAGTGCACGGAGGCAGCGGATAGGAATCAGCTAGCAGTCACGATGATGAAACACAGACGAGTTGCAGGTTGAAGACTGTAGTGCACAGAGGCAGCGGATAGGAATCAGCTAACAGTCACAATCATGAACAGGTGAGTGGATGTGGATGAAAGACTGTAGTGCACGGAGGCAGCGGATAGCATCAGCTAACAGTCCCAATAATACATGGTAGAGTTGAAGTGGTTAGAAGACTGTAGTGCACGGAGGCAGCGGATAGGAATCAGCTCACAGTCACGATGATACACAGAAGGGTAGCTGTGGTATGGGAACCACAGTAGTAGAAGTGGTTTGGAAACCACAGAGGTAGAAGTGGTTTGGAAACCACAGGAATCAGCTGGGCTGAATAAACGAGGAAACACAGGAACACCTTCAGAGACTCATGGGGAATGAGACTCCAAGATCAGGCAACGTGGTGTTGACCACAGGTGCTTAATATAGGGAGGTTGCCTGATCTGCCAATTAAGTTAAAGGAACATACACTGAAGGTTTAGAAAGGGCTGCGCATGCGCAGTCCCTCAGGATGGAGGACGGCCACGGTTCCTAAATGTCCGGGAAGAAGCACTCACAGTCCGGTGAGTGACACCGGGTTGATAGCGTCCAAGTAGCGCAGTACAAGGGAGAATCCAAATAGAGGTGGTCAAAATGGTCCGGGTCAAAAGGTCACAAGCAGCACGGGGATAGTCAGGAACAATGCAGAAGACTGGAATACACACTAACACGCTAGAGACAGGAAGACCTGATACTCTGGCACTGGAGGGCCAGAGGAAGTTTAAATACAGGAGTGCTCCAATCAACATCAGCACTGCAGCGCTGTCATATTCAGCGCCGGGAATCCACTATAGCGTCCCGTTGCCCAGCAACGGGGCGCGCTGTCTTGCAGAGGTCGGGCAGCCGAGAATCCGGAAGTTATGCGTCTGGTTACTAAGCAACCAGACGCGCTGGGCGGAAGGACAGGCGGCCGTGAGGGACGGCGCCTGACAGGTACTATGTATAATATAGGATATACTGAGCGCAGACCTATTTCTTCTCTGATTTTGTTTCAAAATATTACCTTATATTAGAGATGGGTGGGCTCGGTTCCCCGAGAACCGAACCCACCCGAACTTTGCCTATCCGAGTACCGAGCCGAGCAGGCTCGGTACTCTCCTGCCCGCTCGGAATCAAATCGTCGTCGGATCTTGGGGCTCGGTTCTCGCGATACTTGAAAATTATAAATACCTTCCTCCACAGCAATCCATCGCCATTTGACAGAGGGACAGAGCAGGGTGTAGTCACAGGCTGATTAGAGCAGGGACAGACAATACAATTCTGATTCCAATTCTGCTAACAATCGATAGAAAAGAGAGGAGGATAGAGGAGTCTTTTTTTTTTTTTCAATATTTGGCACTACAAGTGCTTTGGGGTGTCCCCCATTCTTTTGCATTAATATTTCTGGCTGTCAAAATTACTATCTGTCAGCAGATTTAAAAAATAATTTTTAGCACTCCCAAGTGCTTTGGGGTGTCCCCATTCTTTTGCATTAATATTTCTGGCTGTCAAAAGTCCTATCTGTCAGCAGATTTAAAATATAATATTTAGCACTCACAAGTGCTTTTTGGGTGTCCCCCATTCTTTTGCATTAATATTTCTGGCTGTCAAAAGTACTATCTGTCAGCAGATTTAAAAAATATTTTTTAGCACTCCCAAGTGCTTTTTGGGTGTCCCCCATTCTTTTGCATTAATATTTCTGGCTGTCAAAAGTACAATCTGTCAGCAGATTTAAAAAATAATTTTTAGCACTCCCAAGTGCTTTTTGGGTGTCCCCCATTCTTTTGCATTAATATTTCTGGCTGTCAAAAGTACAATCTGTCAGCAGATTTAAAATATAATATTGAGCACTTGCAAGTGCTTTTTGGGTGCCCCCCATTCTTTTGCATTAATATTTCTGGCTATCAAAAGTACTCTCTGTCAGCAGATTTAAAAAATATTATTTAGCACTCACAAGTGCTTTTTGGGTGTCCCCCATTCTTTTGCATTAATATTTCTAGCTGTCAAAAGTCCTATCTGTCAGCAGATTTAAAAAATAATTTTTAGCACTTCCAAGTGCTTTTTGGATGTCCCCCATTATTTTGCATTAATATTTTTGGCTGTCAAAAGTCCTATCTGTCAGCAGATTTAAAAAATATTTTTTAACACTCCCAAGTGCTTTTGGGGTGTCCCCCATTCTTTTGCATTAATATTTCTGGCTGTCAAAAGTCCTATCTGTCAGCAGATTTAAAATATAATATTTAGCACTTGCAAGTGCTTTTTGGGTGTCCCCCATTCTTTTGCATTAATATTTCTGGCTGTCAAAAGTCATATTTGTCAGCAGTATCTAAAACAATTTGTAGCACTACAAGTGCTTTGGGCTCAGAATGAATTCAAAAAAGGTCCACATATGAGCAGAATGAGCAACCAGGTTCTGTCACCAGTCCTGATGTTAGTGTTCCCAGTACGCCATCTGGGCAAGGCGATGTCAAACTACACAGTGTTTTGAAATCAGTCAAAAAAACACACACCAAAAAAAATCTTACTGTGTTGAAGCGAAAAAGAAGTGTAACTGAGGAAAAGTTAAGAGCTGATAAAAAAAAAATTGCCAACATGCCATTCTACATACGCAGTGGCAAAGAGAGTATGAGGCCTTCACCTTTGTCTATTAGTGGCTGATCAAAAAATGTTACAGAGCCTACAAGTGGTGCACAACTACTGTTACGCGTCAAAGCTGAGCTGCAAGATAACAGTAAGGCATTAGAGGATAATGTTTGCTCAAAATCAGAAATGACACCAATCCCTGTGGAGAGTCCATCCAACAGTGGGATGTCTAATCGTGAGCATTCTGTTAGTGTACCCATAAAGAGGGGCCCTTTCAGCAGTTCAGCTGATCTGTGCCTGAACAGCCCGAGTGTAGCCGGTGATACACCAAGTGATGATGACACTTTGTCTTTAGAAGAGGATGTGGGGGAGATTTGGGTATCCGACGAGGGCGCTGATGATGATGCGGTTGATTGTGTAAGTCCTGCACCAGAGGCAGCAGTGTGGCACCAGTGGCAGCAGTTCTGGCACGTGAGGTTCTGGCACCAATTTGCACTTTCCAAACACAAGCAGGGATGACACAGGTGGCAGACCACAACAGTTTGACATCTGGGCTGGTTTGAAGGATTTGGCAAAAAAATGTGTGACCTTGACCATAACTCCAACCAATCCTACTATTAACATGCAAAGGATGGTGGAGGGCCTATCAGGGATTAAACTGTATTTTTCCTAATTTGCACTAATAATGTTTGGGTGTAATATACACCCAAAGACGAGTGCTCAATTGCTAAGAGTCATTGATGAAGAGGAAGACAAGCAGGCTTGTCTGTAGAATTTGCGGGCAAATTGTGCTGTGTTATATAGGTAACACCCAAAGAGAAGAGGTCCATTGCTCCATTGCTAATTGTAATTGCTGAAATAGAAATAATAGGGCTGACAGTCTTGGTCTAAATCTGCAGTTACATTTTATTGTACCATAGCTCACTCTGAAACAGGAGAGGTGGCAGGGTTTAGTGATAATCTTCCTCAAACAATACTAATTCATCCCACCATCATAGAAGTCTGTGTAGTATGATGTAATTGCCGATAATGGCCTTCCAAATGAAATTACTAGTTGATTTTAGGGCAGAGCTGTCCGGATTTTTGGGCAATTCTTTTACAGTAGAGAAAATATCAAAATGTTGTGTGGACTCATCTGCATCACCACTGGGTGTCTTGGGAAAGCAATTTTTTTTTACAACAATCAGTTGCCAGAGAAACTGAAGGAGAAGATGTCCAAACAAGATGTTGATAAGTTTTGGATCCTTGCGAAGAAAATTAAGTATTTAATCTACAATTAAAATATAGTTAGCACATTTACTTTGGTTTATTTCACACTATAATTTTCTGTAGCACCTTTTCAAAATGTATTATTAAGGCAATCACTTGACTCAAGCTAACCGTGTCTGCACTTTCTTCACAGGTAACTACTTCGCTGGACTAAAGTATATTCCCCTCAAATGCTAGTCATTTTTGCAGCTGCTGCATTCTCCTACATGCTGTTGCAGAAACCAGAAATTGACCTTAAATTTTTCCACACACATACACCATCTCCCGCATGTCATTTTTAAAAAGTTCTGTAACACCAAGTTGATAATGTGTGCAAAACAGGAAATGTGATGAAATTCAACCCCGCTGTAATGCTTGACCAATATTGGGGTCGTAATCAGAAATGACATATCCTCAAGAGAGTACAAGCAGGATTAGCCATCTTTCAATGACATCCCTTAGTTTTTGGAACAGATTGTCAGCTGTATGCCTCTTACTGAAGCCGCTGATACACAGAGTAGCCTACTTCTCAAAAATGTGATGTACCTGGATACATGCTGCTGCTGTCCATGCTGGGGAAGGCGAATGACCAACCCAGTGGACTTTCACAGTCATATAATCTTTAGTTTGCCCAGTTCCGCTTGTACACATATCTGTGGTTAAGTGTACAGTGGGTAGAATGCCATTTTGTCGCCCAATAATTAAATTTTTAGGAACTTTCCGGTACAGGAGAGAATTAGCTTTTCTAGTAAAATAGTATAGTGATGACATTTGCTAACAGAGACAGAACACCTCAATTAAATGTCTTAAACCAACTGTATTAATAGTTGACATTGGACGCAGATCTAACACTAGCATAGTACCCAGGGTGTCTGTGATCCGCTTTGCGACTGGGTGACAGGTTTAATTCTTGCTTCCTCTTGCAAAGGATTGTTTAACTGCCAATTGTTGGTTCAGGGTATATTGATTATGAAGGTGTTGGGGGGGGGGGGGGAGATTGCAGGTGCTGGGATGTAGATGAGAGAAGGGAGGTAGATTATGCTGGAATGCTTGTTGTTATTTTTTTTAACCTAAGTTTTTGATTTTCCCAACAGTTTTCCAAGAACTCGCTGAAAAATGACGAAACATGGATAAGGATCCCAGATGGTTAAAGTCCCTACCTCTACTGAGTGTGGCTTTAAAAATGCTACAAATGGATAGACAACTCTTGCCAGGATTTGTGTAAAAATAATTCCACACTTAAGAGGTGGATTTTTGGTCCCAGGCATGGCAATGGCCTTTTTGTTATCACTGGCAAGAACTGCAGCAATTTTCTTTTCAAGTGTATGAAAATCATATTGTGACATAGGAGGTGTTCAAAATTGAATAAAAAATGACTGGAAATTAGTGTTAGTGAGGTTAATAATAATGTAGCTACAAAATAATACCTAAATTATGTTATTTTTGTTATGATCTGCCCTGTTTCTTTGTGTGCATTTTGCCCTGTGTTATTATTTGCCTTGTTTTCCTGTGTGCATATTACCCTGCAGTGCCTATGATTCTCCTGGGTACTGCTGTTCTGCCCTAGACTCTTCTGCATGCCTGAAGGAGTTAATCTCCTTACCTGAAACCTAATTGGAACTGCACCTGTGGCATTGCTTTAAGTACCTGCCTCAAGCTGTGCTCTGAGCAGTTCATCCTTGTTTACCTGGCTGCTGCTTGTGTTCCTGTTTGGTCCTGTTCAGTTCCCCTTCTCTGCCTTTGGATTGATCTTGCTGTGTATGACCTTGGACCGTGTACTGGACTCTGCTGTATTGCCTATGACCTCGATCTCTGCCTGTTTCCTGGATTTGTTGTTTGCCACCAGCCCTGACCTTTTTGCCTGGACTTCACCACCGCTGTATGTTATTTCACAATATCCCTGGACTCTATCTACTTTCCTGAACAGCCTTGTGCCTTCTGGACTGGGGTAAAGACTTATACCTGTTTATGAAAACCTGCATGTTCCTGGAACTGAATCCCTGTTTATATATTTTGCTGGAATAAAGACATTTGTATTATCCTTCCGTGGTTGCTTGCTGAGGTTACTAGGAATCATAACATGATGAACTGCCATACTATTTAGGCCTGCTGATTGCACGCCCTCTGCTTAGTCCTGGGATTCCTAGTATTTTTGTATTTGAACCGGGACAGTATAACCAGCCCACAAAACAGCTTTGGAGTCAGGTGAAAGTTTTGTTTTATTCTGGGACCTTTTTCTGCAATCAAGTTTTCATTTGTGTTTGCAACATGTCTGTTTCACCAGTCTTGGAATTGCCACTGCTACAAACTTTACAGATGGACATTATATTGCTACGTTCCCAGCTGGCTAAATTTTCCACTTTGCTTTTGGACCCGCTCAGGAGACTGTCAGATTCTGTCTCTCCTAATTCAGAAGCTGCTGATCTGTCTAAATCCACCTTCTCTGCTGATGAACCTGTGCAAACAGCACCTCTTAAAAATACTTCTACAAATTTGCTGTTTTCTATGAACTATGGGGTAACAAATTCCCAGTACACAGGTGGTCCACGCCCCCATCTGACCGAAGAGGAACGGTGGCGTAGGATAACATACAAGTTATGTCTCTACTGTGCCAGCAATGCACATTTCTTGCAGGACTGTCCTGTCCGTAGACCACGTCAGCTTACTGAACCATCTCCTATTATTTCCTCTCCGCATTCCAAAATTATTTATACTCCACCATTTCTGTTCTCTGGGAAGAGACCCAATCTGCCAGCTCCAGCCGCCTGTGCCGAGGTGCCAGCCTCTGCCTCCAGCTTTGAGTCTCCTGCTGCTGTGTCCGGTCCTGAGTCCGCTGTGTCCGGTCCTGAGTCCGCTGTGTCCGGTCCTGAGTCCGCTGTGTCCGGTCCTGAGTCCGCTGTGTCCGGTCCTGAGTCCGCTGTGTCCGGTCCTGAGTCCGCTGTGTCCGGTCCTGAGTCCGCTGTGTCCGGTCCTGAGTCCGCTGTGTCCGGTCCTGAGTCCGCTGTGTCCGGTCCTGAGTCCGCTGTGTCCGGTCCTGAGTCCGCTGTGTCCGGTCCTGAGTCCGCTGTGTCCGGTCCCGAGTCTTCAGCCGCTGCCTCTACTCCCGAGTCTTCAGCCTCTGCCTCTACTCCCGAGTCTTCAGCCTCTGCCTCTACTCCCGAGTCTTCAGCCTCTGCCTCTACTCCCGAGTCTTCAGCCGCTGCCTCTACTCCCGAGTCTTCAGCCGCTGCCTCTACTCCCGAGTCTTCAGCCGCTGCCTCTACTCCCGAGTCTTCAGCCGCTGCCTCTACTCCCGAGTCTTCAGCCGCTGCCTCTACTCCCGAGTCTTCAGCCGCTGCCTCTACTCCCGAGTCTTCAGCCGCTGCCTCTACTCCCGAGTCTTCAGCCGCTGCCTCTACTCCCGAGTCTTCAGCCGCTGCCTCTACTCCCGAGTCTTCAGCCGCTGCCTCTACTCCCGAGTCTTCAGCCGCTGCCTCTACTCCCGAGTCTTCAGCCGCTGCCTCTACTCCCGAGTCTTCAGCCGCTGCCTCTACTCCCGAGTCTTCAGCCGCTGCCCTTACAGTCTGCTCCAGAGGGGGCGCTGCCCTTACAGTCTGCTCCAGAGGGGGCGCTGCCCTTACAGTCTGCTCCAGAGGGGGCGCTGCCCTTACAGTCTGCTCCAGAGGGGGCGCTGCCCTTACAGTCTGCTCCAGAGGGGGCGCTGCCCTTACCGTCTGCTCCAGAGGGGGCGCTGCCCTTACCGTCTGCTCCAGAGGGGGCGCTGCCCTTACCGTCTGCTCCAGAGGGGGCGCTGCCCTTACCGTCTGCTCCAGAGGGGGCGCTGCCCTTACCGTCTGCTCCAGAGGGGGCGCTGCCCTTACCGTCTGCTCCAGAGGGGGCGCTGCCCTTACCGTCTGCTCCAGAGGGGGCGCTGCCCTTACCGTCTGCTCCAGCGGGGGCGCTGCCCTTACCGTCCGCTCCAGAGGGGGCGCTGCCCTTACCGTCCGCTCCAGAGGGGGCGCTGCCCTTACAGTCCGCTCCAGAGGGGGCGCTGCCCTTACAGTCCGCTCCAGAGGGGGCGCTGCCCTTACAGTCCGCTCCAGAGGGGGCGCTGCCCTTACAGTCCGCTCCAGAGGGGGCGCTGCCCTTACAGTCCGCTCCAGAGGGGGCGCTGCCCTTACAGTCCGCTCCAGAGGGGGCGCTGCCCTTACAGTCCGCTCCAGAGTTGCCTGTCCATGCGGTTCAGCCCGAGTTGCCTGTCCATGCGGTTCAGCCCGAGTTGCCTGTCCATGCGGTTCAGCCCGAGTTGCCTGTCCATGCGGTTCAGCCCGAGTTGCCTGTCCATGCGGTTCAGCCCGAGTTGCCTGTCCATGCGGTTCAGCCCGAGTTGCCTGTCCATGCGGTTCAGCCCGAGTTGCCACTCTATGCGGTTCAGCCCGAGTTACCACTTGGTGCTGTCTGCTCTGAGGCTTCTCACAGTGCTGTCTGCTCTGAGGCTTCTCACAGTGCTGTCTGCTCTGAGGCTTCTCACAGTGCTGTCTGCTCTGAGGCTTCTCACAGTGCTGTCTGCTCTGAGGCTTCTCACAGTGCTGTCTGCTCTGAGGCTTCTCACAGTGCTGTCTGCTCTGAGGCTTCTCACAGTGCTGTCTGCTCTGAGGCTTCTCACAGTGCTGTCTGCTCTGAGGCATCTCACAGGGCTATCCAGTCAGAGTGCTGTGCCCAATCCGGGCTTCCCGTCAAGTGTGCCCAACTTGCCGTCCCAGTGGGGGACTCATGCTCTGCCGTCCCAGTGGGGGACTCCTGCTCTGACGTCCCAGTGGGGGACTCCTGCTCTGACGTCCCAGTGGGGGACTCATGCTCTGCCGTCCCAGTGGGGGACTCCTGCTCTGACGTCCCAGTGGGGGACTTATGCTCTGACGTCCCAGTGAGGGATTCTCCAAAGACTGCTGCTCAAGTTGAAGACTCCCCAGAGTTTCCTAGTGAGCCAGAATGCCCAGATGCCTCTTCCGAGTCATCAGATCCTCCTCCAGTCTTCTTTGATGGAGACATCAAACAGTTTATTTCGGTTCTTCAGCTTACCATGAAAATGTTTCAAGACTCGCCAGATTACTTTGCCAGCCAATTTAACCAAGTGGGTTTTATGATCATGAATTTTAGAGGGGAGCCACAGACCTGGGCCTTCTCCCTTTTAAATTCCGATAACCCCATTATCCATAATACCATGGACTTTGTTAACGCTGTGTGTCAGAAGTACACTCCATCCATAGTCAAGTCATCTGATCACGATTTTTCTGTGCCCATTCCAGCCTGTGCATCAGTTCCTGTACTTGTCCATAAGACCTCTATGAATGTGTCTTCCATCAGACAGTCTAGGTCACCTAAGGAGAAGGTTAGCAAGAACGGGAAAAACATTGCTTTGCCACTTCAGTCACAATACACACCAACCTTGGTGACTGGCTTTTTGGGCATACCACCATCTTCTAATAGAATAAAAGGGTCTATCCCGACACTTGGCTGGGACTCAGACTCGGAGAGTGAATTTTTGGAGGATACTAGAGTGTTAGTGGACGAACTTGCCAATTCTTCTGCTTCTGAAGAATGGGGTTTTCTCTGTACTCCATTAGAGAAGAGCCCAATTGTGTCTCCAGGGAGATCTTATAAAAAGAAAAAGAAGAGGAGAAAAACCTGAAAGGAGCATGTATGGAGCATCTGGAATCCGCTCCTTAAAGGGGGGGCTATGTTATGATCTGCCCTGTTTCTTTGTGTGCATTTTGCCCTGTGTTATTATTTGCCTTGTTTTCCTGTGTGCATATTACCCTGCAGTGCCTATGATTCTCCTGGGTACTGCTGTTCTGCCCTAGACTCTTCTGCATGCCTGAAGGAGTTAATCTCCTTACCTGAAACCTAATTGGAACTGCACCTGTGGCACTGCTTTAAGTACCTGCCTCAAGCTGTGCTCTGAGCAGTTCATCCTTGTTTACCTGGCTGCTGCTTGTGTTCCTGTTTGTTCCTGTTCAGTTCCCCTTCTCTGCCTTTGGATTGATCTTGCTGTGTATGACCTTGGACCGTGTACTGGACTCTGCTGTATTGCCTATGACCTCGATCTCTGCCTGTTTCCTGGATTTGTTGTTTGCCACCAGCCCTGACCTTTTTGCCTGGACTTCACCACCGCTGTATGTTATTTCACAATATCCCTGGACTCTATCTACTTTCCTGAACAGCCTTGTGCCTTCTGGACTGGGGTAAAGACTTATACCTGTTTATGAAAACCTGCATGTTCCTGGAACTGAATCCCTGTTTATATATATTTTGCTGGAATAAAGACATTTGTATTATCCTTCCGTGGTTGCTTGCTGAGGTTACTAGGAATCATAACAATTTTAGCACAAATAAATGTAATTTTTTTAACAAATTGAAAAACAAAACCAAACAAAACCAAAACCAAAACACTCAAGGGCGGTTTTGCAAAACCAAAACCAAAACCAAAACACGAAGGTAATCGAGATCCAAAACCAAGAACAAAACCAAAACACGGTGGTCAGTGAGCATCTCTACCTTATATTGTATTAGCAGCTGTCTATTAGGCCTATTTAAGGCCTTTTTGGGTGAGGCCCACAAGCCAGCCCTTGCTAGATGTAAGCCCCTATACCTGGTAAGTGAGTACAACTGGAATTACTTGCCTAAATGTTTCGATTCAGTGGTAAAAGTGGAAGTTTTGAAGTGGCAGTATGGTATGGAAAATGTAATGGGAATGTAAGTGAATGGAATTTTATAGTGTTACAATGAAGTCAGTAGAAGAAGCAGTATGGCTTACCACCGTATACATCCCCACTTCAACCACTGTTTTGCTAAAAATATGAACCAATACCTCATGTCTTCCTATCAATACTATAATAAGACAACTGTTTTTACCAGTTGAATTTTGCTGGGATTTAGCCAAGTCCCTTTATGTCTGCTCAGTTTTCAGCTTTTTAAACAGCGAAGCATTTCCAAAAAGAATAAATAACTTTAAAGTAGGGATTTATATAATGTTTTATCTTACAGTATTGATCTAATGTACAAAGTTTTTGGCAAAGTTTTGTAAATACCAAAACTACATTCGTTTTAAGGTGGCTTAAGAGAAAACATCTGCAAAGCAAACACAATTACCTTTAAATTGTAGCTTTTGTGGCAAAGGCTGCCATAAAATACACAGACGGAGCATATTTAAATTGGACAAAATGTGGTGATTCAGCTAACAGCTAAAACAACTAAATTGTAGGACCAATAGTAACAGTGAATGACACTCCATCACTGGACCACAATAGATTCTATATATCGCACAGGCGATTTATTAATGCTATAGAAATATGTATGCTTTTCCTCTGGACACATGAATTTTAATACAATTTTCACAATAGTAAAGGTTTATCCCTTCTAAAAGATAGCCATGAAGAATGAGCTAAAGGTGACATACAGGAAACTTATGTCACTAGACAAACAGAGCCAAAATGAAGGAGTTTTTTTATTTAACTTTATATTGCTTCAGATTCAGTCAAACATCAAGGTGAAGATATCATACTCCACAGTTTTGTATTTATGAAGAAGTTATGACCTTAATGGTTGATTCCTGATTCAGGTAGGAAAAATTCATGGCAACCAATTAAATTTGTTAGTATTTGTAGCATTTGCACTATCTTGGGTCAAAAAAAACAAAACATTTTATTCATCATGAGCTTACTGCAGCAACTATCAAGGCTCTGTGTGTCTCTATTGATCCCGACGATAACCCTATTAAGATATAGGGCAAGGAGAAAACAAGCCCTTTTGTTGGTGAAAACATTTTCTCCAGCAAATTAGCCCCTGTGTTCAATATCAAAAATCCCATTTGAAGGATGGGCCACTGCTCATGGACCGGTGCTGTCTGCATGGCTCCCAGACTAAAATTTGTGGGGCTGGGTCAAAATGTCAAAAATTTTCCTATCTATTCTTACTGTTGTATACTCTATATTTCATTTTACTCTAAATATGCGTTTACCTATGAATATGTATGTGTTTTGTACCTTAGTGATAGCATACTTGCATCAAGGTGATGTAAGTTTCAAGTTTTAAAGTCTTCACCCCTTTCTAACTATTTCCAATCATTTAATTATCTTATTCTGAAAAACAAAATCTAATTTCTTTGGCTCTTGCATATCTATACATCTTTTCAACAACCCAGTTTTTCCTGTCATCCCATACGAAATGTACCCACTTTGCACTTCCGCTTGCAAAACCAGTGAACAGTTCAGGCAAATAATTCACAAGCAAACATTTGTGATACCACATTGATAGTTTTTGAGGATTTTTGTTTTAAATTAGTACTTTTCCCTATTATGGAAGTATGATGCTCCTTACACAATTGTTAAAATATGCCTATTTAGTCTTTACATTGACCTCATAGGCAATATTTAGCTCATCAACTAGCTCCCCTATACAATGAGACATCCATATTCAACAATGTATGAGTATTCATGTTTTCCTATAGGACCCTTGAAACTCATTTATTAATTAAAGCTATTGAGTTACAGATTTAAAAACTTAAACAACTGACAGAAACGCATTGGTAGGCATTAATAAATATTATGCCTTTATTTACTGCACTTTGCATATAGAGATGTAACCCCCTCCCCTTCTGAATTTTTATGATATTTTTGCAGAAATTCTTTGTGTACCCAGACCTGAAAGAAGGAGGTGGGGGGGAGGGCAAGGGGTGCCAGTGGGAAGACCATATGGTACCTGGCACACTCCCTTTCCCTTCCTCTAAGTGTGACTTCCTCCTGCTATCCCAATCACTAATAGGTGTCACATAGGATGCACACTACATGACAGACACCATCCCATGCACGGATGTGATTAAAAAAAAAAGGGTAATGAGAGGGAAGGTATGGGGAGAATCTTAATATAATGTATGAAGGAAGGAGGGTCTTAATATATTGTGTGAGGGAAGGGAAGGTCTTAATATAATGTGCGTGGGAGGTAGGCTACTAATGTAATGATGGAGTGTGGGTGAGGGCTAACTATTAAATATGTGCAATTTTATTTGGTGGACGATGGTGGATTATTTAATTTAATAGCAGGGCCTATTCATTTATGAAATGTGAATATTAATTATTTAACGGCAATGATGGATGCTGGCAATAGGTATATTTATTAAATGTAAATACTATCAATTTATTGCCGGGGTGGGGAGGTCTCTACTTGAATGTGGGTGTGAGGTGGGCTAAATATTAAACATTGGTGCTATTGATTTAATGCCAGGGATGGCTGAAGTTTTCTAAATTTCATGTACCTATTTTTCTTCTTTCCAAATAGGGCACCCAACATTCCAGGATCCAGACAAGCAGCAACTGAGCTAAAAACACCAGCACCCACAGGTAATAAAAGTGACAAGAACAATTAGGAGGGAGCAGGACAGTCAGACAACTATCCTGAATCTGGTGGGACAGTCTCAAATTTGGGTGACTGTCTCGCTTAGTCAGGATTTGATCAAACAATAAGGGCAGTTAGGAGGTATGTCCTGCTTCTGACTGTACTGCTCGTGAAGGCAGAGCTGTGCGTACCTAACAATAGTGCACACAGTATTACCTGTGTACATGTCTAAAATTTATTTTTAATAAAAACCATATTACACTATAGGGGTCCCCTGTTTTCAGTGCCCTGGGTCCCCCAGAGCTTTAATCCAGATCTGTGTACCATTTTGCAGGTTTTGTGTCCATGATTGCAATGTGCACATCTGAAAAGAAGAAAGTACAACAAGCAGTGCAGCCAAAACAACCCAAACAGCTAATGGAGGGATGTGGTGTAGGGATGGATATCCAAAGGTTCCAATTTTTTTCCAAAACAGCCAAATATCTTTGATGGCAGAATTTGCTAACCCTGTTCAAGACTAGTAAAGGATAGTAAAAGATAACAAATTTAAATCTGGCAGTTATACAGTATTTATTGCACATGTAAATAAAATCTGCAATAAACAAATAATGTAATGCCAGTGGTGGCTAAGAGGACACAGGACAGAAAAAGCTAGTGACCTGCATAGAGACCCAGATTCACATTCATCCAGCACTGGTAAGTACCAGATAGGAATCATGGAACCAAAATGAGCGTATACCTAAAACAAATGGGTGTTATTGAATGAAACTTTTTAATACCTACAATCAAAACCATTTAAACCATTAACCATTTAAATCAGAAATGGGGAGAAAATTTTCTATTTATGACCATTTTTCTAAGCCCATTATAGAATATTATTATTTTAATATTTTGCAAAAAAAAATACCTGATGCTAAAAGAAACGTTTTCGGTAAACTTAAAAATATAATATATATATATATATATATATATATATATATATATATATATATATATATATATATATATATATAATGTGGTCACATCTCCAAAGCATAAAACTGGTCTTGTCATAAATTGTCTCCAGTCAAGTGACTAAGAGCCATTTACTAGAAAATGCCAATTTTATTCAAAAGTAAAGGATTATACTATTTTTTCCTCCTGATGAAGTCTGAACATCTAACCAGACGAAACGCGTTGAGGGGTGTCTAAGGACCTTTCCATCATCTGTTTGGATATCGTGGTACTAGTGTGGTGGGAGCGCTGCAGAGATTTATATATGAGCTGATTGATATCTATGCATACATCTCTGATTACATCCCAGATGAGTACCTAAAGATACCAATATATGTGTGTTACCTTGTGTTTTTATGTAAGTGTGATACTTACTATTTTATTAGTAAAATCTGAGTTTTTACAATATTACACTATATGAGTTTTTTTATATTGCTCCTATGATGCTGAAGTTACAGTCCTAACAGAATTGTAAACTTGGATGAGTGACGTTACTGGTAACAGCTGCTCAGAATTGGAGTTTTCCATTGAACTGATTCATACATCTTCTGGTTCTAGTATCTGGTACGCAGTTTTATGTTTATTGGTGATTACATTGGTGGCATTGAACACAGTGTGCTGTCACTTTTGTATATATCTATTCACCCTTTTGGTTTCATTAGCCCTACCGGAGAGAAGTTATTATCCTTGAGTACACATCTGACTCCTCCACTTTACTCTCTCTTATTACATTAATATATTGTGGAAATACATCATGTGGCGCCGTGTTTCCTTTAGTCCTTTTTAGATTTCCAGACTCACCACCTGTATTGGAACTGGCTGCCTCCTGTACATTGGACTTTGGGTGTAATTATCCCGCCTAGTGACTGTATACTGAATAGGGTTACGCGCCCCCTTTTTTGTGGTATCTGTTATCTGCACAAATATATATATATATATATATATATATATATATATATATATATATATATATATATATGTGGTCACATCTCCAAAGCATAAAACTGGTCTTGTCATAAATTGTCTCCAGTCAAGTGACTAAGAGCCATTTACTAGAAAATGCCAATTTTATTCAAAAGTAAAGGATTATAAAAACTCCTCGTAAATGTTATAATCCATCATTATTACTAATTTGCCCAACATACTTGGTCATTCATGTGTAGATAAATTTTCATGAATCTGAAACACAGGAGTTACATGGGTCCTTCCATCCATCAATAATGAACATATTTTTGATAATGGCTTTGATTAATGAATTTTAACAATTCATGTTGAGTGTATTAAAGCAAATTAAGCGCCAATGAGAGGAATTGAGCCTTAGTAATGCAAACTTAAACTAACAGAAGAGCATATTAATATACAGTTAGATTTTAGCTGCAGGCTTGTCGTAAACAATCTTCCACTACATTACAAATAAATTAAATGATAAATACAGTAGGAAAGAGGCCAAAAGCAATTGTTAACTAAGTAAAATGCCCAGAGCGATATTTTGTGTTATGTATTCCATGTATTTATACATTTATGCATATTTATGCAGTTGGTGAGTTAAATATATATTATTAAAAAAAAGACTGCTGCAGCACAATCGTAACAATAATACACTCTTTAATGTTCAGAGTCAGTAATCCAAAAATATAAGGAAATATTGGATTTTTATTATTATTATTATTATTACCATTTATTTATATAGCACCACTAATTCCGCAAGGCTGTACAGAGAACTCACTCACATCAGTCCCTGCCCCATTGGGGCTTACATACAGTCTAAATTCCCTAACATACATACACACACACTCAGACTAGGGTCAATGTGATAGCAGCCAATTAACCTACCAATGTTTTTTTTTGGAGTGTGGGAGGAAACCGGAGCACCCGGAGGAAACCCACACAAACACGGGGAGAACATAGAAACTCCTCACAGATAAGGCCATGGTCGGGACTTGAACTCATGACCCCAGTGCTGTAAGTCAGAAGTGCTAACCACTTAGCCACCGTGTTGCCACCATTTCCTTTCATATATATGGCATTTCCATTTAAATAGCATTTCATTTGGGACGAAAAACTGGATTGTATGTATAAATCCATATACTGCGCTCTGGTCATGGTCTTTTAAAGGGAGGGGTGCTTAGTAAGGGAAGGCCTAGTCTCTTAATGAGACCTGGGGCTAGTTTTACTTAAGGGCGGTTTGGTGAAACTGCCAGTTTTCGACGATTTTTCTGGCAGTTTTTAAAACCGCTGGAATTAGTAAAGCTCAAACTGCCATTAAAATGGCCAGAATTTACATTTTACAAAGCCACCACTTTACAAATCACCATCACAATTTTAACAATGATGAACATACAAACAGCCAGATTACTAAGCTGGGGTTTACAAAACCGCCATCCAAATAGCAAAAATAATAGAGGTGGTTGCGGGTGGAGAGATTGCTCAAACTGCATGCTGTTTGAGCTATTTTGCCATTCAGAGCATAAGAGGAAGCACCACTGACATTTAAATTATTGGGGCAATCATTATTTATTGATTGAGGGAAAAAATTATTTAAAATTAACTTTTTTTTATATTAAAGGGACACTATAATTGCCTTATATTATGGGGGAAATGTGAATATATAATAATATTAACTGAGTTGGCATTGCATAGTGCCTGGATAATATAATAATTCAATATCTGTCCTTTAATATTGTGAAAAATAAAATTTGCCCCCATAAGTTAGTATTTAAAATAATTTTACCCCTTAATCAATAAATATTGTTTGCCCCAATACACAAGCATGTTTGAGTTATCAAGCCATTCAGAAACAGATATTAAACTGTCCTGTCCTGTCTTTTGGATGGTGATTTTGATGGTGGTTTGGAAAAAAATCCATTTCATATCACAGCTTCAAACTGCCCTATAGTAAATACAGCGGTTTGGACCACTAAAAAGTGAGGCAACACCCCCAAATGAAAAAACCATGGTCAGACCTCCTGTCAGTGTACACTGGCCAGAACTTTGACCCAGGGAGCCTGTTCTGAGACAGCATTCGGACACCCCTGCACTGATTACGATTAACCCAACGTGAGGTTGTCCAGTTGGATTCTGGACAGTTTATAGGGGAGTTAAGGACCCTGTCAGACCTCCCATTGGCGTACGCTGGGCAAAACTTTGACCCAGGGAGCCTGTTCTGGTGCATCCACTGGATGGATTTGAATGAAAACTTCACAGAGAGATGGCAATTGGTCTGGGATTCCTAATGGAGTGGTTGGGGTCCAGATCAGACCTCCTGTTGGCGTACGCTGGGCAGAACTTTGTCACAGTGAGCCTCTTCTGGGCCTTCCACTGGATGGATTTGAATGACATCTTAGTGGCTAATTTTTTTTTTTTTAAATGATGACAGTTCCATCCAACTTATTATTAACTTTATAACTTTAAGATTTAAACCTGGGTAACGCTGGGTACCTAAACTAATATATATATATATATATATATATATATATATATATATATATATATACACTATATGGACAAATGTATTGGGCCACACCTGTTAATTATTGAATTGAGGTGTATAAAATCAAGCACCTAGCCATGCAGTCTCCATTTGCAAACATTTGTGATACAAAATTGGTCGTTCTGAGTAGCTCAGAGACTTCAAGTGTGGTAATGTGATAGGATGCCACCTTTGCAATAAGACGGTTCCTGATGCTGGATACTGCACGGTCAACTGTAAGTGATATTATTATAAAGTGGAAGCGATAAGAAACAACAGCAACTCAGCAACAAAGCAGAATACCATGTAAAATTACAGAGCGGGGTCAACGACTGCTAAGGCACATGGTGCATAAAAGTTGCCAATGCGCTGCTGATTCCATAGCTGAAGAGTTCCAAACTTCCACTGTCATTAATGTAACCACAAAAACTGTGCAGCGGGTGCTTGGTGGAATTAGTTTCCATGGCCAAACAGCTGCATGCAAGCCTCACTTAACCAAGACCAATGCCAAGCACCGGATGGAGTGGTGTAAAGCACACTGACACTGGACTGTGTAGTAGTGGAAACGTGTTCTCTTGAGTGATGAACTACACTTTTCTGTTTGGCAGTCAAATGGGCGAGTCTGAGTTTGCTGGAGGCCAGGAGAATGTTACCTGCCTGACCGCATTATGCCACTGTGAAGTTTGGTGGAGGAGGAATAATGGAATGGGGCTGTTTTTTGGGGTTTGTGGTAAGCCCCTAATCTCCAGTGAAGGGCAATCTTAATGCTTCAGCATACCAAGTCATTTTGGACAATGCTATGCTTCTAAACTTGTGTCAACAGTTTGGGGAAGGCCCTTTTCTATTCCAACATGGCTGTGCCCCAGTGCACAAAGCAAGGACTACAAAGACATGGTATGATGAGTTCAGTGCGGAAGAACTTGACTGGTCTGCACAGAGCCCT
The DNA here is from genome assembly GCF_038048845.1 of Mixophyes fleayi. Lineage (NCBI taxonomy): Eukaryota > Metazoa > Chordata > Amphibia > Anura > Limnodynastidae > Mixophyes > Mixophyes fleayi. The sequence continues at coordinate 221,525,485 of NC_134403.1, read as the reverse complement.
GACCTCAATCCCATCGAACACCTTTGGGATGAACTGGAACGGAGATTGTGAGTCAGGCCTTCTTGTCCAACATCAGTGACCTCATAAATGCTCTACAGAATGAATGGGCACAAATTCCCACAGAAGTACTCCAACATCTTGTGGGAAGCCGTCCAAGAAGAGCAGAAGCGGAGCTCTTATCACTGCAAAAGTAAAAAAACCTTCATATTAATGTATATGTATCTGAAAACAATGTCATTATAGTCCCTGTTGGTGTAATGGTCAAGCGTCCGAATGCTTTTTCCGTATAGTGTGTATGTATATATATATATATATATATATATATATATATATATATATAGGGATCAGAGACATTCCTGTACCTGATTGCACCAAGTTACAAGAGAACCAGATGTACTATGGACCCTTGAAAGGTCAAACACTGTATAGGGGGGAGTCCCAGGTGGTGTGATAATAAAATCTGCCCAGTAACAAGAACAGTATATAAGACTGTGTAAATACATTATATGTGGTTCAGATTTTTGTTAGAATGCTGCACCCATGCTTGCATGCATGAATTGAAAAGAACACATTTGGATCTTTGTCTAATGATTTTTGGCTTTATAGTGAGTGGATAAATCCTAGCTATAACAGAATTCATGCCAATGGTCTGCACTTGGGTTGATGTTTGTAGCTTTCCAACACCTGTAGTGGCCTTCAATCTGTAATTCTGGACGCCTGGGGATGAATTTTTCCTGCACGATGGGGTCTTGGACATGGCTGGTCTTTGACCTATGTGCAGCTCATGGGAGTGTGTGAAGACATAATAGTATTTTTAGTTCTAAACAGAAGACTGCACTCTTATTAGACATCTTTGACTACTATCATTAAACAATACAAGTAGAAGGTGAACACACAATCTTGTGACATACAAGCGCATGTTGCCTCAGTTACACTGAATATTGGTCATTGGAAGTCAATGTCAGTAGCCCAAGGAAAGGATACTCATCATTTATAGATTTAAATAAGAAATAGTTTATCAATATAAACTGTAGAGGAGGACCAGCACAGATGTAAAAAGCATATAAAAACTATTTTTTTTAATTGTATTAAAAAACCTTGTGTACATTTCCTATAAAAGTAAGATACAAACATTTTAGTTGGATATATTGTTTAATAGAGCTCCTATAGTATTCTCTTTTCCACACTGAATGAAAACACAGTTAGATATTTTAGTGAAGCAACTCTTTAAAAATGTTATATGTAATTGACTTGCAAATTCAATTGCAAAATTTAGCAATTGCCTCTCAACACATGATTTTCTACAGGGAGTTCCTGTTCATCCAGATTTCTCTATCCCAGGAACCATCTCTCTTTATCTCTGGTTTCACTAACAAATAGGAGATTGAAAAGGTGTGTGCCAGAGTTGAGTTTAAGGTTTTGCTGTTTAAACCGTAAACATTTTTTAAACTTCGTAGATTATCTTTATCAGTTTGATACCTAGTTTATAAGTAAAAGTTAATTATATTGAGTATGTTGAAGAATTTTAATTACTGAAAAAATATATTGTTAATATGTTATTTGAGTCATTTACAAAACAGATCATTTAAGGGGGAATTCAACTGATCACATTGTTCATCCAGTAAGCAAAAGCGGCCAACCAGACATCTCTATATCTGTGGACAACACGAAAATAAACCCTATCCATCAAGCTCACTTTCATTATTGACTCAGAACTGTCCTTTGTTCCCCACATTAATACGTATCCAAATCCTCTTACATACATATAAGAAACATTTCCAGAATATGCACATATCTCATACAAGATACTATAAAAAATTAAATTTATCCACTAATAATGTCCCGCATTGACTATTAGAATTCCCTTGTTACTTGTCTTCCCCTAACTAGACTTTAATCCCTATAATCTATTATGAATGCGGCAATTAGAATAATTTTCCTTGCACAATGTTCTTCTACTACTGCTCCTCTCTGTTAGTCCCTACATTGCTTATCTTTATGTTATTGATTCAAATATAAAATACTTCTACTGATGGAATCAGAGACCAGCTCTGATTGTCCATCTATTAAGAAAGTGGGCTCACCGGACATTAACTCAATAGCAGCAGGGAGCTATTATGGAGTAGTCTGTTTCGTTTCAATGGGGGTTTTTTACAGATGGTTTACATCGGGCAAAATAATTTTTTATTCACCGAATCTTGTCCAAATCATGTTAGATTGGCAAATTATCTATTGGACTTAAACGTAAGAAATTTGTATAAATTTCAACTTCAGGTGGATTGATTCTCTCATATCTAAGATATACTACAATTCATTCTTTAGCATACATTTTAAAGGACATTAGTCATTAACAGGAATACAATATCATCTAATGTTAGTAACGTGTACATTTGTGTTTACATTCTAGAAGTGTGTGTCTTTAACTCAAAGCTTTTTTAGTTAAATAATAACAGTAACAGTTTTAAGAAATATGTATTTTGTTTAACAAAAATGTGCTCCTTATATGTAATAGGCATTAAATTGCAAAGAAAAAAACCCAGTTTCACTCCAAGACACACACATATTACTGCGTATTTATTTTATGATCTGTGGCATCTTGTCTGCAGAATAAACAGAATAAAGGAGAAGAAAGATGAAAGAAATACATTGAAGTCAAGGGCTGTTTGTTAGTCTCTCTCCGCTGCAGAGGCTGGACCAGCACTGAACATCAGGCGGTCTTTGAAGCCAAGAAATACAGAAATACAATTGTATGAGTCATTTCATAAAGTACTCAGGTCGATAGTATGAACCTCACAAAAGATGCTGAAAAACATCTAAGAAAAATATAGATTATATAAAGAATTGCAAGCATGTACATACACCCTACTCTGAAACTTGCTTATGACAAGCCCATCTATCTTGTGTATAGATAAAACACAGTATGAGCTTGTGTGTCTCTGTATCTGTGTGTGTTTGTAAATTTGATCTCAAATTTATCTTGTGTAGCAGATAAGGGTCAGTCTAGAGAAGTAACATTTTTATTTTTTGTAATGACCCTCTATTGTATTTGTTTATTTACCATTATTGGAGAAGAAAATGGTAAAAGAGACACATGTAGCCATGGCATAGACATATCACACTATATTGCAATTTTACTTGGCTACCCATAGGAACATTGGAAGGTACACACTGTATTAATATATAACTATCTGTGTTTTTCTATCACCAAATTGTTCATAGAAAACTGCAGTTGGTCTTTTAGTTGAAGGTTTATATAGTCCCATTGATCTAATCAATGAATCGAAATTCATAAAGTGTCTAGTGCCTGACCTCAGTAGGAAAATGTACAGTGAAGTTATGATCAGGAATTAACTAGCGACAATGACCCTACCATTACCCTGTGTGAATTTAAGTGCTCTGTCTAAGCAATTTCCAAGCCATAGCCAGCCGCCAAAAGCTATATCTCATACTGATAAGACCTAGTAGGTGGATGCAGCAATATATGACTTCGAATGATAGTGTTATACCTGTGTTTTACTGTATTTATATGTACTATGCAAGAAGCATAAATGTTATTACTTGTCTATTTTCAGGGGAGAAAATTATTAGTGTTTAGACAGAGATATGCTGGGAAAATAGTTGGGAAAAGTAAAATGTTTGAACTGACCAAAGTGCATTTTTTTAAAACTAACTTTATTATTTTAATAGAAATAAAATAAGTCTGGTTAATTTAGCAGGAGCATGCAGGGGAAATGTAAGAAAGGGCTGAGTGGGAAAAGAGCATGTAGGAGAAAGACAGGAGACAGGGTGACATGCAGTATAAATGTGAATAAGGGAAGTCTGTTTTTAGGACAGTGTGTAGGGACAATGTTCTTAGCTTTATTGATTTTCTTCAGTCTGGTGTGTCGCTTTGTAGATGATTGTTGTATATCATTGAATACATTTTAGCTTCATTTGAGCAGGATTGCTGCAGCATGTAAAGTGAATATAGAGTATGTCTATCAGTTTATTGTGCAGTGATAGTGATGTGGGTTTACTACAGTGTGTGTGTGTGTGTGTGTGTGTGTGTGTGTGTGTGTGTGTGTGTCATGTCTGGCCCTGTACCTGACAATCAAATAGGATTTAGTATATTTGTGTTGTTGTTTTTTATTATTATTTGTTCCAGGGTAAATGCAAACAATGTAATCCTGTGCCAGCTTATTTAACTTTACCTTCAGCCAAATTTATTTTATGTAAAGATATGCTACTTTGACAATCACTAATATATTTTGATTAAATAACTTAACAGTTATTTGTTGAGTGTGACAGAAGTAGCTTATTCGCTGTCAATCGCGGTTATCTCTCTTTTATGAACAGTACATGTATATATATTTATGTATATATATATATATATATATATATATATATATATATACAAGTTAACCCGTGCATGATACTCATGCATTCTAGTCAAATCAAGCTACTTAAGGTGTTAAAAAGGTTCTTGTCATGCATTTGGGCCTAGCCCAGGCCTCCTCAGGGGAAGAGCGTTACTTCCCGACGCAAGCGCCCTTTTCTAACGTGGTTTTGTCCACATGTCACCACCTCATCATTCTTCTCCATCACCTCATCCTTCATCTTCATCGCCACATCCTTCATCAAGCTACTTAAGGTGTTAAAAACTCCCCACTGTCACCCCCGGCAACCACCAACCACTCCCAACTGTCACTTCTCCTTCAAGAAATATATAGGTCAGTGTATAACTCTGCCCAGCAGGTGGCACTGCAGCTTGGGGTTTTTTTTTTCACACACGCCACTAGGCATTTATATAGTAGATATATATATATATATATATATATATATATATATATATATATATATATATATATATTGTAACCGGGTTAGGGGAGTAAGTGCCAACTCCTGGGATAGCAGTGTACAGCAGCAGAGAAGTCACTCAAGTCCAAGGTTTTGGTACAACTTGCCTCATTCAGTTTTATTATGCAGAAAAAAATAAAGAAAACTACAAAATAAACAACTTGCCTGTCCGACACAAAAAAAAAATGTCATTCCTGTCTATCAAACTAAACAAAAATATAAGAAGTTCCATCACATTAGGAGTACTCACAATAGATAACAACTATCTCCTATAGATACCCTGCAGTTCCTTTCCCCAGGCAGAACAGAGAGTCAGACTGACCTAACTGACATCCTTTTAAAACACCTTACAGGTACAACCCTTATTCAGTCTGCTGTCAGATATGGCTCCAGCCTGAATCTAAATAACCAATACAGCTCATCAAGTTCATAAAAATAGTTTGCTTCACCCAAGGTCTTGACAGGGTTCTTCAGAGATGGGTCATGCAAAGCAAAATGTTTGATGAAGTTGCCCCAGTTGTGGAGAATTTTGGAGCTATGCAGCAGATGGCAAAAATACTGGGGTTCTTGACCAAGTTGATACCATGCCAAAAGGGAGTAGATAGTTCAAACAGTCCTGCAGGGACAATCTTGGGGAAGACATGGATATATGAGGCAGTTACCAGATTTCTTGTGCCTCTTCTAGATGTTGTAGCTTAACTAATGTCTCCTGCTAAAACCAGGTTTGAGACCTTTCGGCTGTCTTCCATAGACAAACTCAAAAAGGTTGAAGCATGTAGAAACTTAGGGAACCTCCCATGCTGCAAACATTAGGTAGGGCAGAAGTGTATCCCAATCACTTCTCTCCTGTACTATTACCTTTCTTAACATGTGTGTTCAAGATTCCATTAAAGTGTTCTACTAAGCCATCTAGGGATAGTGTTCTGAGGTAGAAATATATATATATTGTCATAAGAAAGGGTTAGGTATACTGTCTCCTAGGGTTAGGCAGCTGCACTTCACTCACTTCAGACAGATAAATCACACCAGTCCAATAGCGTCAGCTAGTTTTATTCACTAGCATGAAAATAAAACAAAGCATAAACAAAATACTTGCTGTCTGGCTTCTAACTAATACACAGTGTCACGAATGCCCAGCCTGCCTTAGATACAGCAATCTGAAACAGCTAGCTGTGACTGGAGTTACCTTGGTCACTTACCAATAAATACACCTTTCTGCCACCACAAAGGATTTACTATGGAGTCCTTTCGTTCAACAAAACCACTTATTAATATTACACACTTAAATCACATACACATGCAGCTTGAGCATCACTTGGCTTCGTAAATTCAATAATCACGGATAATATGCTAGATTAAATGTATTTAATCTGAAAAATGTTTCCAAGGCTTAATTACAAAACAGTTAATAACAAGACATACAAAATAAGTTGCACAAATAAGTTTTAGAAATAAAATAGGAAATAATACTAATTTATTAGATTAAGACTTGGCGTGAGAGGAATACACTTTGAGAAGGATGGTACACTTCAACCTAGATACTTAAGTCCCTCAGAGAAATGAACAACATTACCAGGTCAGGTAATGGTTTTAATTTCTTACACTGCTTTCACCCCCACCTTTGGATCTTAGCTCTATCAATGTCAAGGCAGGTTAATTCCTAGAATGACACAGGGCTCTCCAAGTGAGTTATCTATCCCTGATATATATGTCTGGCATCTCAGAGGGCATAATTCTTATCTCTGCTCTGCTGGAGTGGCCGGACTGTATGCACAAACTCTGTCACGCCTCAGAGATGTTATCTGTCTGGCCTAGTTACTTTCCAAAGACTCTTGCATAGGTCAAACTGATGTCATTCAGCAAAGCCCACTTTTGGAAAGGTTACATACAATATGTACATGTACAAACAACAGAAATTATAGATCATAAATTGAGATATCTCTCAGGTGCCATCTGACCTGCTCCCCAGGATTTATTGAGAGGAATGAACTGCCTAGCAGTCTTTTAACCATACCTCATCATGTGCAAGTCTTGATTGCTAGCAATATAGTTAGGACACTGTCCTTCATTCTGAAGCTAGCAGAGGTGCTGCTGTAGTACTTGGACAGTTTATCTTTGCCAGTAAGGAGTTAAGCCTTTACCATCTGAGCTGAATTGTGGTCAACTGTTTCTGTCCTTTCTTAGACTACCATTTCCTACACTGGTGCTAGTTCGTTTCTCTTTGTCTTTGCTGCTGCTGGTATCTCTGTGAAACTCCTGTTTGGATCCTGACATCACCCTGGCATTTGACTCCTGCTTTATTCCATCGTCCTGCACTGTTTCTTGTGACCTAGATCCCGGCTTTGTTTGACCTTGCTCCGGCCTATTCCCTTATTCCCTTATATTGTTGATCTCCTGACTTATGAAACCTTGGTTGCCTGACCCTGATTTTTCCTGATTCTACCATTAATCATCCAGTGCCTCCGGTCTCCTATCTAACCTATGCCTCATGCTTACTGACTAACCTAGTAATTCAGTCTCCTTGTGCCTGCACTTCATCTGCCTAGCCTGGTAACCTGAATCTGCACTTCATCATTTGTACCTGATATCCAGTGCCTGAGTCATTAAGAAGAGAAAAGCAAAAGAAGGAGTAACTTTGCACCTTGGCAAAATCATGTTGCATTGGAGGGGAAGGTAAATTTAAAATGTTGGGACATATTTATAGTTGGGGTAGAACATGTCCTAGATCAACTTTAAATTTCAGTGTAAAAATAAAGTTATGATGTATGTGAGTGCTATATGACAAAAAAACAGTATTTTCTTTATGTACAAAATAATAAACTAATTTGCACCCCTTGCATTGTTACATGGTTTGTCCAGGATGAAATGTACTCCTTTTTTGCCCTGTTCTGCTTAATGACTCAGGCCCCCAGTGTCTCCATCATCTGCTAAATCTGGTAACCTGAATCTGCACATCCATATTTGTGCATGTTATCCATTATACCTGCTATTCCTGCTATCTTGAACTTGCTTCTTCTATGAGCTTTGCTTGCCATTAACCACTGACTGTACTTATTTGCTTCCTGTGCATACTCTGTTTATAATCAAGACACTTTGGCTCAAGTACCACAACTCTTTCTACTATTCATACTGGAACCTCTAACAGAATGGAGCCCGACCTTCTCTCCCCATTCATATCTCAGAGACCCTTATACCGGCTATTCCAACAGCCAAACACACTCTTTAGGTAGCTTTTTCTCAAACACAGACAATCTCCCTGGGGTTTTCAAAACACAACAACAAATATTCAGGACTTAAATACCTGCCATTCATTACTTTTGCAGTGCTTCTGTCACATTATATATATATATATATATATATATATATATATATATATATATATATATACACACACGTCCATGTATATACACAGTATATATATATATATATATATATATATATATATATATATATATATATATACTAATCAGCCACACCCTTAAAACAACTGACAAATGTGAAGTGAAAAACATTGATTATCTCATTACAATGATAAGGGGTGGGATATATGCAGCAAGTGAACAGACAGTTCTTTCAGTTGCTGTCATGAGAGCAGGGAAATGGGCAAGTGTAAGTATCTGAGCTTTGACAAGGCCAAATTGTGTTAGCTAGATGACTGAGCATCTCTGAAATGGCAGGTCTTGTGTGGTGTTCTTGGTATGCAAAGGTTAGTACCTGCCAAAGCGGTTCAAGGAAGGACAACCAGTGAAGCGGCAACAGGATGGTGGACACCCGAGACTTATTGATGTGCTTGGAGAGAAAAGGCTAGCTCGTCTGTTCCAATCCCACAGAAGAGTTACTGTAGAACAAATTGCTGAAAAAGCTAATGCTGACTATGATAGAAAGGTATCAGAACACACAGTGCATCACAGCTTGCTGTTTACAGAGCTACGTTTCCGCAGACGGGTCAAAGTGTCCGTGCTGACCCCTGTCCACTGCTGGAAGTGCCTACAAGGGGCACATGTGTGCCAGAACTGGACCATGGAGCAATGCAAGAAGGTGGCCTGGTCTGAGGAATCATGTTTTCGCATTATTTTCCTGGTGAAGAGATGGCACCAGGATGCACTATAGGAAGAAGGTAAGCTGGAGGAGGGAGTGCAATACTGTGGGCAATGTTCTGCTGGGAAACCTTGGGTTCTGGGATTCATGTGAATATTGCTTTGACACATTCCATCTACCTAAACATTGTTGCAGACCAAGTACACACCTTCATGGCAAAGGTATTTACTGATGGCAGTGGCCTCTTTAAACCGAATAATGTGCCCTACCACACTGCAAAGATTCTTCAGGAATAGTTTGAGGAATATGACAAAGAGTTGATCTCACAAATGAAGAGGAAGTTTCTACTCTCTTCTCATCTTCCTACTCTACCTCCTGTCCTCTTGATCCCATTCCCTCACAAATTGATATGTCCCTATCTCCTGTGCTCATTCCCCTCTGACTAAAATCTGTAATCTCTCTCTTTCTACTGGTATTTTTCCATCACTATTCAAGCATGCAGTGATTACTCCCATTTTAAAAAAACTGAATTCTGACCCTAACTCTCTCGTAAATTACCGCCCCATCTCCCAGCTCCCATGCCCCTCCAAGCTTCTCGAGAGAATTGCCTACACACGCCTCACACACTTTCTTATCTGACACAAGACACCGCAAAAAAATTAATTCATGCACTCATCATCTCCCGCATCGATTATTGCAATTCCCTCCTTACTGGTCTTCCCAAAGTCAGACTTGAATCCCTAAAATCTATTTTGCACGTAGCGGCTAGATTGATTTTCCTTGCAAACCATTATTCCTCTGCTGAGCCACTCTTTCAGTCTCTACATTGGCTGCCTGTATTTCAACGAATCCAATATAAAATTCTTCTACTAACACATAAAGCCATCAACAAAATTGCACCGACATACATCTCCTCACTGGTCTCGAAATATCTCCCAACTCGACACCTCTCTTCTGCACAAGATCTGAGTCTGTCTTCCACTCTCATCACATCCTCCCATTCTCGGTTACAGGATTTTTTCCGGGCTGCACCTACTTTGTAGAATTCCCTCCCTCGCACAGTAAGACTTTCCTCTAGTCTTCAAACCTTCAAGCGTTCACTGAAAACCCACCTCTTCAGACAAGGTTATGATATTCCTCAACCCCCATCTTAATTCCCTAGATTACCCTATTACCATCCTCTGCACAGCTAACGCAAAACAACCCTCTGACCAATAATGCCACACACACACAGCCCACTCAATACTTTTACCTTTGCATTCTAGCTGGTCCATTGTGCAATATGATGTAGCACATGCCCTTGTGTTTCAAACTCCCATTGTCCTATAGATTGTAAGCTTGCGAGCAGGGTTCTCTTACCTCTCTGTCTGTATGTATTACCCAGTATTGTCTTATGAATGTTTGTTCCCAATTGTAAAGCACTACGGAATCTGCTGGTGCTATATAAATAAATGTTGATGATGATGATGAAAGAATTCCAGGTGTTTACTTGGCTTCCAAATTCCCCAGATCTCAATCCAATAGAGCATGTATGGGATCTACTGGAAAACAAGTCCAAGCCATGGAGGCCCAACTTCGCAACTTATAGGACTTAAAGGATCTGTTGTGAATGTCTTGGTGCCAGATATCACAGTACACTTTCAGAGGTCTTGTGGAGTCCATACCTTGATGGTTCGGAGCTGTTTTGGTTGTACAATTAAATTTTGTTCTTACAATGTTTAAAGGTCCTAAGGCTTTGAACAACAACTATAAGACTTTGGTTACCAATACAGGATGCAATTAAAACACCTGTAATTTTACATGGAAGTATTTTTGAAACTGCTTTGATCTTGATCTTATAATGTAAGATTAGAAATAGTGGTAATGCCATAAACCATTGTTGCTAATATTATTACCAATGATTTGAAAGATGCGACCCTCCGTAGCAGTCAGCTGGAAAACAGGCCAAAGATAAAACCAGAACATACAAGGAATACAAAATAAATTCAGACATGAAAATAACTGGTAGTGAACATCTTGTTAATGAGAGAGAGCTTACCATCTATTTTGGAGAGGGCACAGCTGAAACAAAATGAGTGAGTGTCGCTCAGAGTAGAGATTTTGGCAGCTATCAGGGTGCCCAATTGTGGGTAGTGTAGGTGGGAGTAGGGTAAGCTCTAATAAAGAGATAGGTTTTCATACAGGAATCTGACATTGATGAATCCTTAGACATGGAGGAGTGGTCTGAGATCTGGTAGCGTACCACATCTAGTTCTATATATTCGAGAAGATCAAGAAAAATATATACAAATTATTATATCGCTGGTACTATGTTCCTACCCGATTATGTCAAATTGTTCCTGATGCTCCCGATAGGTGCTGGATGGGGTGTCCATCCCACGGTACTTTTTTTTACCTATTTGGTGGTCTTGCCCCAAATTATCTAGCTATTGGTCTACACTTCGAAAACTGATATGTTTAGTCTTACTAATCACTCCTAAGTATTACCTGCTCTGGACCCCCAGACACTGCAAAACACCAACTTTTGTTTCTTCTCCAGTTTGTCTCTGCTGCCACTTGCCAGCTTACGGTGGAATGGAGATCCCTTGCCACTCCATCTGTTGTAGCAGTGGTAATTAGGATATGGTATTTCTACCATATGGAATACATGATGGCCATTGCAAAAAATTCTGCAAAATCATTCTGCAAAACTTTCCTGTTGTACTCCTATTATTTGTTTCAGTTCATATTTGATTCTGTTCTTGATCTCTGTTCTTTCGTTTTTGTTTTGCCCTGTATCAGTATTTTCAAATATTCAAACTTGATTAAAATAAAACATATATATTAAAAAAATAGATGTTTTCAGAGAGCGTTTGCAAGGTATGGCATGGTAAGGAATCCCATAAATGGAAACAGCACGGGGGAAGTCTTGTAGGAGGAAGTGAGTGGTGGTTACCAGAAACAAGGCAAGATGCAAGATGAGGTTTGAGATGTATGAATGGGTGGCGTTCTTGAGGGCTTTGTAGATGAGGATAAGTAATTTGAATTGGATTCTGGAAGCTAGTGTATGGCTTGGTGCAGCAGATGAGGAGCAGTGCGAGAGGAAGATGTGGCCTGCTGCAGTATTTAAGATGGATTTAATCAGGGAAAGCCAGATAGGAGGAGGTTGCAGTAGTCATGGCAGGAGATGATCATGAGCTATCTGTTGGACATGTTGAGCTTTCCGTAGCATTGAGAAATCTATGAGGAGAGAGCAGAGAGAAAGTTGGCCACCTGTAAGCCTAGATTTTGCACTGGAGGCTGAATGAGCAAATTAGTTCCTCAAGAAAAGACGTGTTCAAGGAGTAAAGCAGATGGCAGAGAAAAAAGCATTACGGGACCTCAACTGAGCATAGAGGGGAAGATGTGTAAGAGGTATAAATACTAAAGGAGTGGTTCGATATAAAGGATGTGAACCAGTAAAGAACTGTTTCATGAAGGCCAATGGAGTGAAGAGTGAGCAGAAGAAGAGAGTTCAATGACCATTAGACTGCATGTAGATCATTAAGCACTTTTGTGATTGCAGTCTTAGTGGAATGTTAGAATGAAAGCTGGATTGCAGAAAGTTGAGTGAGAGGAGAGAAAATGAAAGAGGCAGTTGTTCACAAATCGTTAAAATAGTTGGAAGCAAAAGGGAAGAGAGTAAAGGGCAGTAGTTAGAGAGGGGATTATTATTATTTTCATAGCGCCATACAGTAATGTAAACAGGACATACATAAAACAGGATATACAAGGTAGACAAAATGAATGCAGACATGAAAACAATTTGTATGGATGACCCTGCTCATTAGATAGCTCACATTCTAAGCGGAAGAGGGCACAGATGAAAAAAGAGGAGCATATGAGGCTTACAGGGGAGATTGGGACAGTTGTGAGGTTGACTATTTTGAATAGTATTATCAGGGATGAGGTAAGCTCTAAAAAGTGTTTAAGTGTTCAGAGTACATCTAGAGATTTGAAGGCTGTGGAAAAGTCTGATTGGGCATGGAAGGGATTTCCATAATTGGGAAGCAGCACAGGAGAAGTATTGTAGATGGGAGTGAGAGGTGGTTACCAGATACAAAACAAGGTGCATGTCAGAGTTAGATCTACGAGGATGGGAATGTGAGAGATTTGCGATGTATGAAGGGGTGTTGTTGTTGGGGGCTTTGTAGGTGAGGGTAACTAATTTGAATTGGATTCTGGAGGACACAGGGAGCCAGTGTAGGGATTTGCAAAGTGGGGAAGCAGATGTGGAGCAGAAGATCAGTCTTGCATAAATAGGGTGGTAGTTGGAGAGAGAGGCTGGATCGAGAGATGGTTTCTTTAGAATTGGTGATATGAGAGCGTATTTAAAGGAGAATGAAAATGCGCCAGTGGAGAGAGACAGTTTGAATAGGTGAGTTAGACGTGGGCATGTAGTGGAGAAGAGGGAGCCAAGTTGGTTGGGATTAGGGTCGATGGGACAGGTTGTAAAATGAGATGATGAGATGATTGTAGAGACTTCATCTTTAATTAGTGGAGAGAATGGATTAAGGGTGGATTGGGAGTGTAGGTGAAGGTGGGTAGAGTGGGTAAATTGTGTGGAATTTGGCATGAGGAAATATCTTGTCCAATGGTGTTGGTTTTGTCTTTAAAGTCGGTGGCAAAATCATGGGCTGTGAGAGAGGAAGGAAGAGGAGATGCAGGTGGTCAGAGAAGTGAGCTGAAGGTGGCAAAGAGAAAATGGTTAGAAGACTGGGTGGATATTAGAGATTTGAATAGTGTTTGCCAACTGAAAGGACAGTGTTGTGAGACGAAAGGATGAGTTAATAGTGGAGGAAATCAGGATAGGAATGAGATTTCCTCCAGTAGCACTCTGCAGTGTGGAAGTACTTTTGCAGGTAGCAGTTCTATTAGGTGTGCTCTGGTTGGGGTTTGGACAGTAGTAGACTTTATGTGGTAGCTGAAGCTGCATTGTCTAAGGCTGAAGTGAGTGTTCTGTTGTAGAAAGAGGAAGCCTGATTAGGTCAGGACAGGGTTGATATAGGTGAGAGTAGTTGTTTTAGTGAAAATGAAAAGTGAATAGGGTACTGAGTATTCAGATGTTATTGTGTGTGTGTGTGTGTGTGTGTGTGTGTGTGTGTGTGTGTGTGTGTGTATTTTGGTACAGAGAGAATTTATGCAATAAAATTTGGCTGAAAGCAAGCAATTTGTGATAAGAGAGCAGGAAAGGCAAGATGGAAAAACTAGATATGGAGCAGAGGTGGAAAAAGACAAGGTCAAGTGAGTGTCCATTACAGTTTGTGGGAGATTATATCAACTGGGAGAGACCAAGGGAGAAAGCAAATGAAAGATATTGGGTGGCAGCAAAGACAGTGGTGTTGTCAATGGGAATGTTGAAATCACATTTTCAGCGTAGGGTGTTCAAAGCATAGGAAACAAGTAAACAAGGCATCAAAGTTGTTGGGAAACTGGAGTTAGAGTTGAAAAATGACAGCAACACATATGTGGAGATGAGAAAATAGATGGATACTGCTGACGTCAAGGTAAGAAAAAGACAGGGAGTGTTCCCAAGGGGTATGACTATGAAGGTGCAATATTGGCAAAATAGGATGCCTACACAACCACCTTCTCTGTTTCCAGTAAAAAGCACAAAATGCTATGTCCCACTGTAGTGTACTCTATGTAGCAGTCAGTAACATAAATACACATTTGTATTAAATTTCAGATGTTGCCAATAAGATTGTTAGGAACTCACGGGAATAACAAGGTTATGTTGTAGTAAACAGGAAAGGCACAATGCAGGGATGAGTAATTAGCCACAATGTAATCAAGGAATCATGTAGTAGTATAACAGGTTTTTTTTGCAACACAGATATAAACAATATCTCTGAAGAATTACTGATGTAGATGTATACAGTCGGAGGCAATGTTGGTACAGATTTACACAGTCCAATAATCACTGCAGTCCAGAAAATAGGAGCCAGGAGACATAGTCAGGAACCAGCAGATTTGTATGAAGCAATCCAGGTATCAGGAGTACCATATAAATAGAGTCAGGAACCAGCAGATTTGTATGATACAGTCCAGGTATCAGGATACAAATTAATGTAGAGCCAGGAACAACAGATGCAAGATCAGTAACAAATAAAACACATGTACAGGAACCAGGAACCTAGCATGTCCAACACTGTCACTGGCAATGAGTGCATGACAGATGAGGCTTTAAATAGTGGAGTCTTCCAATCAGCTACCAGAGGAAGACACAGCTGAAGTGCACAGCAGATGTGGGTATCCAGCAGGATGCAAGACAAATTTAACCCTAGCAAGGATAAGTATTCTTAAAGGATTCAAAACTGGCATCTCAAGGGTCCATAGGAACACACCTTACCAAAGGTGTATACAGTCAGTTTCCAATGCTAGGTAATAATGAGGAACAACAAGACCCAGCCAGATTAAATACTTAAAGTGCAAATTAATCAATCCAGACTACTGAAGATTTAGCTGGATATATTTGCATGCTGTTGATTGCCTCTAATATCTCAGTCCATTTGTCTTTAATGTATAAATAAATCAATAGAGCTATAAAAGCACAGTAATAGTAAAATACCACAATAGTTCTTGTATGATCCAGATGGCCTCAAAAGAAGAACACTGGATAATCCCTTACGCACTTCATTGCTACAAAAGGGTAATGTTATGAGAGGGGAAAATAAGAGAAGGCTGCAATCAAATATCTTTATATATAGGGTTCTTAATAATCACAACAGCTGTGTAATTCTCATTAGAAATTCACAGACGTTGCTAAATTAGAATAAAAGGCAAACAAATGTTAATAACAAAATTAAAATAAAAAGCAAACAAATTGTTATGGCCACCAGTGCGGAATAAATTCATAGAACAGGTAGAAGAGGCCTTCACCTTTAGCAGCCGCCTTCCCCGTAGAGACTGGTTATGCTCACAGGTAGTCGGATACCCCCAGGTCTTATGCTCAGAGTAGTATGAGTTTATGCTAACACGGCAGCGCACAGGTACAGGAAGTAGCACATGGTGTAGCGTCAGGCCAGAGAACAGCGGACTGGACAGAGCACCAGAGAGGATGTCAGGTACAGGCAAAAAGGTCAAGGTCACAGGCTGTGGTTAAGAATCTGATTACAGGCAAAAGATCGGGGTCACAGGCAGTGGTTCAGAATTCGAGTACAAGCAAAAGGTCGGGTTCACAGGCAGTGGTTCAGAGTCCGGTCACACACAGGTAATCAATCCAAGGTTAAACACCAAACACTAAACAAGAACAGGAGCAGGCAGCAGTACTTGAACAGAACGCTATAACCAGCAGTGAGGCTCAAACCTTACTGTCTAAAATAGTACTAAGAGCCAATCAGCTAGAACTGGCATAGGTAATAACATAAACCAGGAAGCATATATAAACATAAAAATGAACCAGTTTAAATCATATGAGAGCTCCCCCTGGAGTTGGAGGATGTCCCTACACCCTCCTACATCTATTCCACAAGGATAATCCCAAAGAATAATAACAGAGCATAGAAACTAGAGCACGCACCCGACTGCTAGATCATGCCAGGATGCGGCGTACCGCCGCGGCTCGTGACACAAATGTTACAAGTAATAAGATCCATATCAAGAAAATACATCTCTTGGTTATAAATGAATGTTCTGTAAAGTCAATGGGTTGAATGCTGTTCCTCACAATTTGCAATTATCGCCTCTTGGCTTGGGTTAATAGGCTCTGGAGCTTTGGCATGTGGTCTAGGATGCTGAAAGTTGGGCTCAGTTGGTTCAGCAGAGATGGGAACAGTAATAACCATTGAGCTCAGTGGACAACTGAACAGGTATGGAAACTGCAATATCAGTTGTCCTCAATGGGTTTTGCAGCCAAGTGGAGATGGCAACAGCAATGACATTTGATTTCTCTTGTCCAGCAGCTGAACAAATATGGCAACAATTATGAAGCAACAGGTCTTTTTGGCCATAGAGAGCACCACATGGTTGTATCACATCCAATGTAATAATGTCTTTATAGACCAAAACAGTGTGTAACTTCAATCTCTCCTATTTGATGACAAATAATGATAGGATTGAACCCTGTAATGGGAAACATCAATTTTCAATTTAGCCTATATGTGGAGCATTCTCTGGCACAGGATTGGGTGCATAAGGGCTGAGAATGATTATTATTGAGAAGAAATTGAGTTCCCACATATCTGTTAGTAAACAGGAAGTATATATCGTTTGCAATAAAGATTCTCCAATGAAATTGCTGTGGTTCCAAAGCAAAGGTTTTATTCGCAAAGTATTACAAGTTATGTGTTAGCACAAACACAAGGTTCTATCAGAGCGCTCTGAAATCGAAAGCCAGAAGTGAACAATTTATACAGTACACTGTACAGTTGTAAAAAGCAGTGGCATCACTAATATACTCAATTACAGTGTTATGGTCCACATTCATAGGTCTATTGGTCATGACCTCCTAAGAATTCGGCATCCCCTAGGTTGATTCCTCTGGTCATTGTTCCTTGAGATGGCCACGTGTCCTTCCTCAGGCTCCTGCCTCTAAACTTTTATAAACTGGTTCTTTTATGACATCTATGGACTTGCTATTTGGTTTATGAAAAGTGATATTATTTATAATTGGCATTCGCAAAGTGCAAACGCTACAGAAATAATATCGGAAATGTTCTTATGCAATAGCAAACATAATGATACCAAACTAGTAATTTAATTTAAATGTTGGAAACATTAATTAGCCTCTTCACCACTTTATTATTTTATAGTAAAAGATAAAAAAATACGTTAATCATATATAAATGTTGATAATAAATATGTTGCGTATGAATCGCATCGCAACTGAGTATAGTGTCCAGAGATTGTTAATTACTATCTTTGTGGAATTATTAAACTTCAACATAACAGAGGGCTGCATAAGTTAAAAAGTGTTTATAGGACTTCTTTTCAGAGGGTCAGAGGACGTGAGAATCATTTACCGTATTTCCCCATGTATAAGACGCTCTCATGTATAAGACGCACCTGTATAAATCATGTGAAAAAATTGAGGATATATAGTCTTTTGCAGAGTAATTGGTGACTGCAAAAAATATTATCCTCAATTTTTCACAGAGTAATTGTGCAGCGGGTACTACAGAGAGGAGAGACGAAGTTCTAACCCTATTGCTAATTCTGCCTTACCCTGTCAGATGCTTCCTCTGTCCGGTAAAGTCTTCTTTCTTCTGTCCGTTCTGATCCTGATGCTGGAAAGTCGCTTACCGTTCTCTTCGTGATGACCAGATGTCCAATCAGGACTTTGACAAGTCCTGATTGGACTAAACGCCAAATGCAGAAACCGGAAGTGTGCGTTCCAACTGCGGGTCACGCACCACATCCGGTCATTGCGAAGAGAACAGTAAGCGACTTTCCAGCATCAGGATCAGAACGGACAGAAGAAAGAAGACTTTACCGGACAGAGGAAGCACCTGACAGGGTAAGCACTACTACCACTGTATAAGATGCACCCAGTTTTTAGACCCAAAATTTTGGGGAAATATGGTATTTGTTTTAGAGCCCAAAGAAGAATATACTTACCTGTGTTTGTCCGTCTGGTTGCTGCTCAGGTCCTGTGTATGGGTAATGAGGATTGCAATGCGGTCAGAGCCTGGAAGGTGACTATCCTTTCATACAATTAAGTGATTGCTGATAATCGATTTATATACTGAAGGGCAAGCACTAACTCCTTTTTCTTTGGTCAAATATACCACCTGGGATTTGTGGTTTTGTATTCTATTTTGGTTTGAAACATCATATGTACTATCGTTTTCCTCTGTTTAAACACACTATCACTGCTAGACACAATTATTTCTGGGACTTGCAGTTCCACAAACTTCTGGGCTAAATGTATCAAGCTGCAATTTGCCATTTTCAGCGATTTTCTCAGACGAGTTTAAACTCACTGATGTATTTCTAAAATCACTACAAATCGCAGTCCTGACGTTTTGCCACTCTAGCAATACAAGTCGCCATATGTATGAAGCTGCGACTTTGCAAACTTGTCCGAGTTTGAAGTGAAAATTGCCAGAACCAATAGGCTTAATATCTAAATACCAGTAGGGCAATAATTTTTATTCTCATGACGTGGCAACACTATATTTCCAGACAAGGACACCATTTAAACTACATACTTGAGACACTACAACACGCTGCTTTGTATATGCGTGATTAGTAAACACATCAACCATTAGTCTATGCAGGCTAATGAGGACTATAAAAAGGGCTCCGAATTGCCATTAATCTGAGGGTGGTTGAAAATGGAGTTGATAGCAATATTGTTCTTGGGTGTTTTGCAGCAACATCAGCTTTTTGAGTCAGCACATAGAGGAGACTGGTGCTATGACTATTCCTCTCTCCCTCTTTTTTTTTCTTTGGTGTTTGGTGTTTTTATGTGGTATTGCAATCATCTACATGTATTTATCTTGTCGCTTTCATCTCCGCAATATCGCCCACATCCGGCCCTTCTTATCTCAGGATGCCACTAAAACTATTATTCACGCACTCATCATTTCCCATCTTGATTGCAACCTTCTCCTCACTGGCCTACCCCCATTTTGCCCCCCTCAGGTTTATACTTTCTGCGCAACTCATCTTCCTATCCTGCCGCTCCTCTTCTGCCTCCCCTCTCTGCCTTGCGTTATACTGGCTTGTCTTCCCCAACAGAATCCTTTTCAAACCCCTCACCCTCACCTACAAGGCCCTCTCCCACTCCACTGCTACTTACATCTCCAACCTCCTCTCCACTCACACCCCATCACGTTCCCTGCGTTCGGCCAATGACCGTCGCCTCTCCTCCACTCTGATCACCTCATCCCACTCTAGAATTCAAGATTTCTCTGGGCTGACCCCCTCCATTGGCTTGATCTCCAATGATCCATACAACTCACTAATTTGTGCACATTCAAATGGGCACTTAAAACTTACCTCTTCCTTAAAGCCTACCGGTCTACCCCCTAACCTGCTCTTCATGTCTGACTTCCTTACCTCTCTCTTCCCATATCCCACCACTCCCCTATCTTGCAATTGATTCCCCTACTCCTCATTGTGCCTCCTGTCTGTTTGCCTTCCCTTAAGGATGTAAGCTCTCACGAGCAGGGCCCTCTTCCCTTCTACCTCCCTACCTATTCCTCTGCTCCATCTCTACTGTGTAAGTTATGTTGGGAGCTTTGAACTCCTGGTAATTTTTGTTTATTGTTGTTGGCTCCACCCTGTATGGTCCTCTCTCTGTATTCTGTATGGCGCTGCAGAGACCTTGTGGCGCCCTATAAATAAAGACTAATAACAATTATAATGATTTATGTTTCATTGTTGCTGATTCAGGATATGGGTGTCAATCCTGGTTTATGTGACCTCTGATTTATGTTACCTTTGGCCTTTTGAAGTCCACATTCATGTGCCTTTATACATTTGGCGGTGTGCTTCTCTATGCCCAAGGTGGCTGATTTGGTGTTATGGTGCTGTCTGCTGCATAATTTGCCAATAAACCAAAGAGTACTCTTAACACCAGCAGTAGACAGTAACGAAGCATGTGAGCTTATTCCAGCAGCTGATGTGGATAATACAGAGGGAGGGAGGCAGGTCATAGAAAGGGGTTGGGTACGTGTTAACGGGGATGAGAACCCCAACACGTTTTACACCTCCACGAAAATTCTGATAGCTGAAAAAATGAAAACAATTTAAACAGACTTATCTTAAAACCGAAGATCCAGCTCTCCAACGACAGCGCCTGCAGACAGGCAGTCATTCCGATGAGGCAGCTGTCCAGTACTGGACATCACTGCGCCGTTCATTCCTGTTAATTTACAGTGGCAATGTTTGGACCCCGCAGCCTAACTGTTTCTAAACATAGCCACTTTAAATTAACAGGAATAAGTGGTGCACTGACGTCCAAGTGAAGTGCCGGACAGCTGCCTCATCGGAATGATTGGTTAAAAATTTTGACCAATTAGAAAATGTTCCATTTATCACAACTCTCTGTTCCCTATTCTTTAACCAGTTTTCGATCCAAGTACAAATGTTGATTCCTAGACCCAGTTCCCTTATTTTGTAAACCAACCTCTTGTGTGGCACTGTATCAAAGGCCTTTGCAAAATCTAAGTAGACCACATCTACTGTGCTGCCCTGGACTAAGTTCCCACTAACTTCCTTGTAGATTAGTTTGACATGACCTACCGCTCACAAATCTATGCTGATTCCCACTAATCATCTTAATGTGCAACAAGTAATCCTGAATACTATCCCTTAATATACCTTACAGAAGTTTTCCCACTATTGATGTCAGGATTACAGGTCTATAGTTCCCTGGTTGTGATCTCAATCCCTTTTTAAACAACGGCACCACATCTGCTATTCGTCACTTGTGCCACTTGATCCATGGGCTTGTGATATTCCTTTGAAAATAATAATAAAAAAAATTAATAATCATTTACAGGAGAAATGCATTTACCAGATTTTATGTAAACCTTAAATAAAAAAGTGTTTATACATTATACAATGATAACATAGGTGCATTTACCTTCCAGGGAGCCGTCATCCTCCGTCCTGACAACTGATGCTGGTGGCTGTGTTTCAGAGGACCCTGTGAGTTAGAAAATTGGACATGTCTCAAATTATTATATTTGACTCTGCGTTTTATGTCACAGATTGTCACACGCCGATCCCATAGTTAGGTGCCGGCGCTGTGACTTTCCCTTTAAGAACATTGATTCTGCTTGCTTCTGCCTCAGAGACATTACTTTCACAGGTGTCCCTGGCTACTGTGATCTGGACCTCCTCCCGAACCTCATTGGTCCTGGAGCACTATATTAACCTCCCATGGTTATGGGCTCATTGCCTGTTCTTCGTGTTACTCTGGTTGCATTTGGATCTGGCTGTGTACCTTTTCCTTCTGTGTGTCCGTTACCTGCTTGCTGGACTATACTCCTTACCGCTGTTCACCTGCAAGCTGCCAACTCCTCACCGCTGCTCACCTGCAAGCTGCAAACTCCTCACTGCTGTTTACCTGCAAGTTGTAACTCCTTACCGCTGTTCATCTGCAAGCTACAAACTCCTCACCGCTGTTCACCTGCAAGCCGGAACTCCTCTCCGCTATTTCATCTGCACGCTTAACGAGTATCGTGAGTTGTTGCTAAACCTGTGCCTTATCTATTGGTTCACCTTTACGTCTGGCTGGCTAAGGTCGCTGCATCTCGCTGTTAGAGCTACTATAAAGTTACTTGTCACCTGTAGTTCCACGTCTGACACGGGTTATCCTTACTCTGCTGTTACCTGTTTACTGGACTGTTATTGTCAGTGCTTTTTTTGTAAAAAAAAAAGGTGCCGGAACTCACGTCTTATTAATCTTTTATGAAAACAAATAAAAAATTATATATATATATATATATATATATATATATATATATATATACATAAATTTACTCCCTTCCTTGCCCCTCACACACTTGACAATTGTAAAATAAAAATAATAACTCCTACCTCCTCCTGGTTGGCTGGCAAGGCTGCAGTCCAGATGACTGATGGAGTAAACGCAGGATATCTAGAGGGGAGGCCCCATATGTTAATTTAATAAAACAAACATAACAACTGGACATCACTCACCTGTTACACACTGACATGTCCCCTGCTGCGGCTGCCTACCAACTTTTCTCACATATGGCCGCTAGCTATTCTCACCCCTATTCTGCACCTTGGTTTTTTTGTGGCCCTCTCTTTCCACCTCCCTCCTTTTTCTGTAGCCCTCTTTCTGCTCCCCTTCATAATTCTGTAGCCCTCTTTCTGCTCCCCCTTTATTCTGTAGCCCTCTTTCTGCTCCCCCTTTATTCTGTAGCCCTCTTTCTGCTCCCCCTTTATTCTGTAGCCCTCTTTCTGCTCCCCCTTTATTCTGTAGCCTTCTTTCTGCTCCCCCTCTATTCTGTAGCCTTCTTTCTGCTCCCCCTCTATTCTGTAGCCTTCTTTCTGCTCCCCCTCTATTCTGTAGCCTTCTTTCTGCTCCCCCTCTATTCTGTAGCCTTCTTTCTGCTCTCCCTCTATTCTGTAGCCCTCTTTCTGCTCCCCCTCTATTCTGTAGCCTTCTTTCTGCTCCCCCTCTATTCTGTAGCCTTCTTTCTGCTCGCCCTTTGTTTTTCTGTAGCCTTCTTTCTGCTCCCCCTCTATTCTGTAGCCTTCTTTCTGCTCCCCCTCTATTCTGTAGCCCTCTTTCTGCTCCCCCTCTATTCTGTAGCCTTCTTTCTGCTCCCCCTCTATTCTGTAGTCTTCTTTCTGCTCGCCCTTTGTTTTTCTGTAGCCCTCTTCTACTTTCGCCCCTTCCTGCTTTCTGTAGTCAGTATTACTTACCTTCTTTGCATACTTCTTTTCACTCTTCTTAGTTCGATCGCTGCTCCTTCCGCTGCCCTGCTTCCGGCAGACCGAAGCAGGACACACACACACACACACACACACAGATGCGGTGCTGCACTGTAGCAGCACCGCAGAGAAAAAAAAAAAGTAAAAAAAGTAAAAAAAAAAAGGTGCCGGAACGCCGTTCCCAGCGTTCAATGGGAAAAAAGCACTGGTTATTGTGAACTACTTGTTGTGCCGGTGCCTAGTACTTGGGCTCAAGTTACGTGTCTCTGTTCATTTGCTTCATACTACAGCGAACTTACCATTGCAGTTACAAGGAATCCTGCTACCTGTAGTTCCACGCATGGTTCAGATACTACTCACGTCTCTGCTACTTCTAGGCAACATTCTACTGCACATATCAGTGTTCATCCAAGTCTTTGAGTGATGTTTAACGCTTGCTGTTCTACTTAATAAGAATCACAGTGTTTCCAGTACCACCTGCTATGTTGAGTCATCTTTACTCTCGGATCAGCTAAGTTCTATATACTACTCTGTTTGGACTGTAAGCTGTACCAGTGATTCACGTTCATCTGCTGTGTGGTTCTCTATTAGATCCTAGTGTTCTTGTTTATCATCACTGCGTTGAACTGTATATCATCTCATCTCATGCTGTTGCCAAGGGTTACAGACTATGAAGTAGCATATGTGATTAATGTCTGCATTACAACAAATTGCCGTGTATTCATCTTTGCCTATATATATATCTAATTCCTTCCATTCCTATTGTACCAACATTCAATATAATACGTTGCAGCACTACTACCTTCTCCTGTGTGATTATTGATGCTTGTAAGCCGTGAACTTATCATGAGAATATTATTGTGTTCTGCCTCCACCATCCTCTATAGTAGAGGCAAGGGATCTGCAAAAAACCCTCAGAGCCGTGACACAGATGCAGTTGTCAATTGAATGCTTAATGGGTCCCACAGCATTCACTGCATCACATAAATGTGACCACAGCTGCTTCTTACGTGCAAACGTGGTCTTTGCAGCTAGGTTCCCCAAAATGCACTCATACACGGGCACTAAATTGTGAGTGAGTGCACAATAATCGCCTGGACTTTGTCTACCCTACAGAAGGGCCTGCCTATTCCTCCTGATCCTCCTCACCTCCTAGCTCCTCTCTCCTCCTCCCCACTGGCGATATCCTCCTCACTTCTCCTTCCTCTCACCATCCTAACAGACAAAAACACAGGGTAAGGCAAACCAAAAAACAAATAGACTCACATAGGAAACATAGTGTAAATACAGAAAACACAGAAAAACAATACAGCAAAAATTATTATTAATAAACACATAGACAATTTTAAAGTAAAGTAAAGCTTTGAAGGGTTGGTCAAAGTAAAGGTTGCTTAAGAAAGATGGTAGAAGTCCCATAGACAAGGAATTGATCTCTGTTGTCAGGCAAATTGCGACCAATCTGTTTAAGGCTGTGCTTTTTTTGGTTGTCTTCTTCCATGGCTTTCTTTGGAACATTTATGAGTAAGTTGGTTACATCCTCAAAGATTTCATCAATGTGAGGCATGCTTTTAAGAATGTAGTAGTGAATAATCTGTAAAATACACAAATCCATTACTAAATTGCAGATCAACGTAAACAAATTCATATGTCCTGTTATGCTGACACATGAACCCCAGAGCGACATATTTGGTTAAAGCAACCCCACTTACTAAATATCAGTTTGAGTTGGAATTTAAGAAATGCATAGAACAAGTGGGGGCTAGCATTGGTGATTACTTTATGGTACAGATTGAGACCGCAACAGCAGTGTTGGGGGAGGAATGTTCAAGAGCATTAAGGGATGTTATATTAGGAGAGTTTAAAACACACCGTTGATTCTGGAGGCAAGAAGCGAATTTATTTGATTTTTCACTCCTAAAAAAGAGTTTGAATGGCTGGTGGATTACGGAGGTTTATCTTCTTTTTAACTTTTTAACTCTCCATTTCCCAGGCTAAACACACTTTGCTAAGATTTTTGTTTATGAGGCAGTTATACATTTTGTTGTCCAGTTGTTAACAATTGGAGTTATCCGTTACAGATGATGACGCAAGATTTATGCAGGTTTGAATTGTGAGACATTCTTATGTTCACTGGTCCTCCAAGAATGTGGTGGCAAAGGACAAGACCATCTTCCCTCAGGTTAAGAGTATCAAATGGTTGGGGTTGAGGGGAATGTGATGGAGCCTGTTGAATGGGACTGTGAAGAGATTTTATATTTCAAGAATTTTAGTGGCACATATAGGTGGAAATGACCTGAGGAAGAGGAAGTCCATTGATCTTATTTAGACTCTAAACACTAATTTGACTTTTGGTACTCAGTTTATTTGGTTTGACATTATGCCGAGGAGCTTTTGAGAGGCACTAGTCATGGTGCTCTCATGAATGAGTTTTAAAGCAAAGTAAAGTTATTGCCATCGGGAATTTTGAGTTGGAGGAAGGTGGTTATGTAGTGAAGCATCTGATGATTTCGTTTCAGTATGCTTATTTATGTAGACCTGACAAGGTGCAGCTCCCAGATCAAGGTTTGGCTGATTGGAGACAGTGGAGCACTCTACTTGCGGGAGTCCCAGGACACCACCCTTGCAGGTGGTCTTTTACTGAGCCAGTGAGAGTGGGTTCTTTACATTCTGGTAGTTGGAGGGCATAATGCCACCCCCAATAATTTATTCGTTGTTCCAGCTGGCTCTTATGTTTTTCTCGTTCTTTATTTGCATGGGCAAAGAAGCTTTAAGGTTTGTGTGTTTGGAGTCATGTGCAGGGGGGAGAACATCAACCCCTAGGTGGCTTAATAGATACACTCATTGACATGATGTCTCAACATGCTGTAGTCATGCTGTGCTGGAACTATAAGACATTGGATGCTTCACTGCATAAACCATATTGCATATTTTCTAATCATAGGATGACACACAGATGTCAAAATGTGAACATTGTTGAATGTTTTTACGGAAAATGCTGTGGTTAAATTGTGAACAAAACAGGAAGTGTAGAATATAAGCAATGCGACATGTTATAAGACATTAATGCATTGTAAGGGTGAGATGGTGGAAATCAGGCATGAAATAGTGTAGTCAACAGCTACTTTATTTAGTAAAAGTGTACTGTATATATGTAACCCAGTTGTGTGTAGTGCCACCTGGGGTACTGAGCCTCAGCAAATACTGGCTAAGCAGGATCATGTATTAAAATAACATCAGTGCCTCCACTCAGTTTGGGCTTGTATGTTACACACAAGAATCATAACAGAATAAATTGGTGTGCAACTATATTCAATCATCAACTTGCAAGAACTGGATCACAGTTAACATAATGAGAACAGTGATCTGTATAGCAGTGAGTCCTCATTTACTGTAATCTTAATATTTGTCAGAGACGGGCTGGGCCGGGGGACAGTGTGGGGTTATGTCTGTGTGTGTGTGTGTGTGTGGTGGGCAGCACGTTAATAAAGTGTGTGTCTTTCTTTTGACCAGCTTGTTATTATAGTGTGTGTGTGTGCATGTGTGGGTGTGGGTGTGTGGTGGGCAGCATGTTACTATACACATGGTCGGACTGGGACACCGGGGGAACGGGCTATCCCCCGGTAGACCACGACCCTGATCGCTCCCCTCTTCATTGGTGGGGAGAGCGGAAAACTTTAAAAAAAAAAATACTCACATGACCGCTGCGCTCCCTGACTCCTCTCTGCTCCATCCACACTGAATGTCGGGCGTGACGCTCGACGTTCAGTGAGGAGAGGTGCAGAGAGGAGGCAAGAAGACAGAAGACTGAAGAGAAGAAGAAGAGAAGAAAGAAGCCGATAGAAGAGGTAAGTGAAGAAACGGAAGCAAGCGGGAGCATGGCAGAGTGAAGGGGGAGCATGGCAATGTGAAGGGGGAGCATGGCAATGTGAAGGGGGAGCATGGCAGTGTGAAGGGGGAGCATGGCAGTGTGAATGGGGAGCATGGCAGAGTGAAGGGGGAGCATGGCAGAGGGAAGGGGGAGCATGGCAGAGGGAAGGGGGAGCATGGCAGTGTGAAGGGGGAGCATGGCAATGTGAAGGGGAAGCACTGGCAGCATGGCAGAGTGAAGAGGGAACACAGGCAGCATGACAGAGAGTGAAGGGGGAGCACAGGCAGCATGGCAGAGAGTGAAGGGGGAACATAGACAGCATGTCATGGCTTGTGGCAATGTAATGTGCGTGTGGTAGATGGCTAAGTATGGGTGCTATTTTGTTTGTAGGGTGAAGCTGAGGCAATTTAATTTTATAATGGGGACTATTAATTTAAGATTGGGTGGTTTTATGGCTATTAATTGAATGTGGGGCTGAGTTTGAGGAACATGAGGTCTATTTATTAAATGTGAATATGAATTATTTAATGGCATTAACAGTTGCGGGAAATAGGTATATTTATTATACGTAAATGCGATTAATTTATTGCAGGGGCTGTCTGGAGGGAGGGAAATAGGTTTATTAAATGGGAATACTATGACTTTAATGTTGGGGCTGGAGGAAGGCCTAAGTGTTAATTGTGGGTCCTATTGATTTAATGCCAGGGCTGGTTGGAATTTTCTAAATGTACCCATTATTTTTTCCAAATAGGGCCCTCAACATTCCAGGATCCAGACAAGCTGCAACTAAAGAAACCAGCAGCCACAGGTAGTAAAAGTGACAAGAACAGGTAAGACAGTCTGTCACATGTTCTGAGTCTAGTGCAGGCTTGGCTAACCTGTGGCACTCCAGGTGTTGTGAAACTACAAGTCCCAGCATACCCTTCCAGCAATAAGCTGCTATATATTGGCAAAGCATGCTGGGGCTTGTAGTTTCACAACACCTGGAGTGCCACAGGTTAGCCAAGCCTGGTCTAGTGGGACAATACTGATTTTTGGTGACTATTCTGCCCAATCTAAGGGACAGGTCAAGACTGTGTACTCTTTATATACACACTGCATTCTTTATATACTACACTATGGTGCTATCTGTACTTCGTAGGCTGACCACTCCCCCTCTAGAGTCTGGTCTCACCTCTATGATGGCTGGCCACACCCCCTCTGGTGGGCCCCTAGTGTTGCAGTCCCCCGGTGGGCCCTTCATGCCCCAGTCCAACACTGCGGTGAAGTATATATTAAAATAAAAATTAAAACATTAAGTCATTTTGTGGGCTGAACTAATATTCACAATAGTCAGATCTTGAGTGCTTTGCATCGATATATTCTATATATAGCCCTTCCCCTGTTCTCATCTGTCATTTTAGGTGTGAAAGCATGTAAGCAAGAGGTTTGCTGCATTTCTGTGCTAAGAAAACCACTTGTAGAGGGTTTGACAGGGTGAAAGAGGCAATTAATATTGCAATAGTTGTGATTTTGCTGCAGTTTATTTAGAGATCACTAAAAAAGATGATAAAGATGGCGCTAATGACTGATAAACAGCAAATATATGCAGACAAAATATCATAGATAAATAATGTCTGGTTGTTGCAATAGTATGTTATAGTATAGTGTAGACATCTGAACTATATAGTGGAGAAAAGGAAGTGTGCTGCATGACTCTGAGCAGCACACCCCAAAAAACAATTAGATTTATTGCTATAAAAATCACAAGTGTTTCAATCTGAAAGTAATTGTGTGAGAGGCAGTATCAGTGACATCTTTAGTAGCAAGCGGACAAAAAGCAGGGAGTTTTTTTTACTCAAAACAGCACATGTGATGTCCCCAGTCACAAATAAAACATAGCACTTTATCAAACATTTCTAGATATTGTCTCTCCCTGTAAACAAAACATAGCGTTAATAACCAAAACAAGCATATGGTGAAACATATCAACATTAATCAAGTATATTCCAGTCCACATTTTCTTACAAAATCATTTAGCAAGTGCGATGTCATTCCTTTCATTAACATTTCAGCAATATTATCCTCATTGGCTACATAACTCACACTAATACCCTGTTCACACTGCCTCAAAAGCCCGGGTTATAGTTGGGACAAGCCCCGATGACCCAGGTTGAGGCTCAGTGTAAACGGGTCCAGGGGCATGTACCTGGGTCGGATGACCCAGGAATTAAACCCAGGACTTTTGGAGGGTTATTCCTGAGTTCGACCCGTGTAGCCTCCAGTCTAAACGGTGAAACCCAGGTTTTTTAAACCCGGGTCTCACCGAAACCTATTGAAAAGTTAAAATAAAATTAAAAAATACATCACAAGAGGTGCCAGTCAAAGCTCCTCTTGTGATGTTGCCAGGGAGACCTGGCCAGAACCGTGTTGTGTGTGAACACAGTCTACAAGGAATTTGCCGGGGTGTCCTGCACTGTCACCCGGCAATATACCAGGTTCATAAACCTAGGATAATGCTCATAAAGTCTACTTTAATCCTAAAGCTTCTTTTGCGGTTTTTGTGAGTGCCATGTGCTTCGCCACGGTGGTGGATAGGGCAACAGCAGGTTGCTTTCTGCTTGCCCAGCTGACGGCTGCGTCTGCCAAGACAAATAGGTATTTTGTGTAGAAACGAGTGCAAATTGAATCACATGGCTCACTGCATGTGTGATGTTGGGACGAGTCCCAATACTAGCATACATCAAGCTTCCAACAACACTCTTCGCTGCTTATTGGTGACATAGCTTTTGTCATTTTTAAGCTTTTATCTATGAAAGTGTTCACTGGTTTTGCATCAAACATTCCATACTTGGTAAGTATTGCCTCAATGTATGTCTGTTGATCAACTGTAACAGTTTCTGTTTGCAGGTTTTGTACAATCCTCATGCCAGACAATTTATTTGCAGGGCCTAGATCAGCCCAAAAACTTTTCTCCAGGCTTACATCATTTAACATAGACCTTGCTCTTTCAAGAATTTTGCAGTTTGCTCGATCACACCATTTTGCTCTGGCATATAGGCAATTATTAGTTGGTATAACAAACAGGTGTAGAACCACACTAAGCTCTAGATCTACAGTTGCAGCAGTTAATCACTCCCAACACAACTGCACATAAGTTGTAAGTTGAATGTAGATAAAATTATAAAAAGACGGAGTGTTTGCAGAGCTACTGGATTTCCAATTATACACAATCACAAGGATAAAATATAGATATAGAGGGAGAAGGTGATTTCAGCATTACTGGGTACCCAAAACAAAACAGAATTCACAATAAACAACTGACTTTGTAAAATATCCGTATTTTTCATACGAAGTTTTCAAAATCACGGTCTATTGGAAATAAACTTACAGTCACAAAGTAATTGGCATTCCGTAGCAGTTACTTGTAGAGAAGAAAGTCTACCGCTTTCTCAGAGGTGTTCAATGTAGATCTTCATGAGTCAGACTGGTTCGTATATCCGAATCCACAGCTGCTGATGATATCAAAGATCTGTCTAATCTTCACCTCTCAGCCGCAGAGCAAATGGTATGTGGGACAAAAAAGACATGCTTGTGTAGTACGTTTTGGACAAAAATTGATTAAAATAAAAATAAAAACCACATAGGACCGGGATTCAATTGCCCGTACCAGATGATGAATAGGTAACAATCACAAAGAAATCTAGTGTAGAACGAGAATTCCAATGATTTGAACCAAGATGTAATAGTCACCAAACCAGGTACTAGGCAATCGAAAATCTCCTGTCCACACTTCACCGACGCGTTTCGACTTTAAGAAAGTCTTTTTCAAGGTGGTGGATATGTCCGGAACATATTGGGATATGACATACTTTGTGCATTTATGAATTTGACATGTGAGAATGTATTTTAGTACGTACTGTTTGTTTAATGCATACCTGCCAACACTATAAAGGAACGACTTCCGGACATATCCACCACCTTGAAAAAGACTTTCTTTTGTGGCACTTATGCTAAACTGTTACTTTACCATAAGTGCCACAAGGAAAGTGTGTGTAACATTATGTTATGAATTTCTTTGCCATCCTGACAATAAAAGCAAAGTAAATAGCAAGAAGGTGTTCCTGTGTGCATCACCTGAAGTGTGCTTGTGTCACAAGATGTATACAAGTATTCTCAAACCTTTTACGATTGTCTACATTGTAACATTCTTAACTTTGAACATTTCAAACATATGGCAAAACTTTAAAAGTCGCCTGAAAGACAAAATAAGAGACCATTGCAGGCATGCTCAGGTGACTGGCAGTGGTCCCCTTGACTATTTAGATCTCAGTCCCCTGGAGACTGCAGAATTCACCTGCATTAATGAACTGTTGGCTCAAGGGGGGAGGGCAGGAATGACAACGGTTGGAGCAAGCCCACCCTTATTGATACTTCTATCCTTCACAGGTATATTGTAAAGAACAATACATTGATTTAATAATTACAACTTTTTGCTTTCTGTAACTATATAAAATCCTGACAATAGCTGGCTTATTTTAACATTTTTAATCTAGTTATACTTAGCAATTGCCAGTACAAATAAAATAGTGTAAAATCACTCCATGGTGTTCAAGATTAATGATTATTTTCTGCCAAGATCACTTTGCGATTTAAAAATGATGCATAGAAAACAGTCCACCCAACGCACATCATATATGTTAATTGATACAGTGCTAGCTAAACTTTTAGCAAAATCTTCAGGTAATATTTCACAACATATACACACCAAATTGACTGCAAAAAATTATCTTTAATTTTTATGACATTGATTAAGATGATGAAAAAAGACTTGTATGTTATTGAGTAACCTTTCTGTTTTTGTTTTTTTTTTTAAAACTTTTTTAAGCTGATGATGCAAGTACAGGTGATGCCCAGGAGGAACTAGTGGAGGAGGCTCGTTATGTGAAAGAGCCTCAGATGTAAAAGGAAGCAGGGGTCAGTTGTCAGCAGAAACTATACGAACTTTATAGCAAACTTTATGAATTCAACACACTAGAGAACACAACCCAGGAGTTGAGGATTACCCTCAGCCATATTGAACAGAAGTTGAACACTTATCTCACCACAATGAATCACACATTCACCGACATTTGAAATTTCCTGTTCCATCTCACTGACCTTGTCGTCCAATATGTAACTAACAACCCTCCGACCCCAATCATCATCAGCAGCAGCTATTTATAAAGCGCCACTAATTCCGCAGCACTGTACAGAAAACTCACTCACATCCCTGCCCCATTGGAGCTTACAGTCTAAATTCTCTAACATACACAGAGAGACTAGGGTCAATTTGATAGCAGCCAATTAACCTACTTATATGTTTTTGGAGTGTCAAATGAAACCGTAACACCTGGAGGAAACCCACGCAAACATGGAGAGAACATACAAACTACACACAGATAAGGCCAGGGTTGGGAATTGAACTCATGACCTCAGTACTGTGAGGCAGAAGAACTAACCACTAAGCCACCGTGCTGCCCCTATGTCAAATGTTTCCTCTCCTGTTAAATTAGCACAATTCCTCAGTACTATCAATCATCCAAACTTCCCCACACAAGAACCTCTTCCACAGAATCCTGTCCAATTTTGGCCAGTTTATCACAATCAACTTTACCATGCTGTCCCACTACCCTATCCTGCGCAAATGCCCTATTATCCCAAAACCCCTTTTTGGTACCACAGCGCACTTTTTCCCCAACATCAATTTTTTGGTCTAAACCCCTTAACTCACATCACACTTTTAACCAACCAACCTCTTTTGTCCACTTCGGTCCACCTAGCCACATTTGCCGACTCTGCCCCCTAGACACCTCTGCCACAGCTGCCCCCATAGCCACCTCTGCACCCCCATCTGTGACACAACCGTCATATGCTACAACTCCACTCTCTGCTGTTCCAGTGCCCTCTGCTTCTTCCACACTGTTGTCTTCTACATGACGGGTAAGGCTGGGTACACACTACAGAAAATTTCTCCAGATGCAACCTCTTTAACAATTTTACTAACAACTGGAAAAAAATATACTCCTGATCAGAGTGCCAATTCATGTGTACACATTATACACATTTTACAAGATTTACCTCCAGGTCAGTGCTCTTCATCTGTCATAAACATAGACTGAAAAGATCATGACTCTGCACATTCCATAGAGATCAATGGACACTGCTGGTCACGAGTGCATACACACTGCAGAATTGGAACAACATCCTTCCATCATTGAATGAGATTTTAAGTTCAGTTTAAAAATCATCATTGGAGCATACACCTTAATGTGTAATCGGGCTATACGATAGTTTATCTTGTGATTGAGATGATAATCAACTAAAAACTCTGTAGTGTGTACCCAGCCTAACCATAAGCCAGGTCAGGACTATAAAACATCTACATTAGGACAACATATTTAGGACAACAAAAATTTAGTGTTAAATAATGAAGAAATATAAAAAAGTAAATAATAGCCGCGCATCACCATGTGGCCTTGCATGCCCATGTTGCAATCTGAGCCATGTCCCAGATTGCTTGTAGGCGTAGGAGTCATGGGTACACCTCGGCCATACAGCAACCAGTTCTTGAATTTGGAGAGAGGAATCACATACAGCCTGGACATTTATCGAGTAAAAATACTTGCGATTCAAATAAAAGGAAGCATTCCCACCCGACGGGACCAGGGCTACTACCACTATGAAGTGCGGAAAGCCGGCTATGATTGAAAACTACCGCTTTATGCGAGAGATAGATGTATAAATTGCGGGATGCTCGACAGTAATGCCCTAAGGACAACCTTCAGCACTCGACTGAAGATGGCTTGGAACATTCCTGCCACAACATTCACTGTGGTCTGGAGAGACCCATTAGCACAGAAACGCAAATCCGCCAACAGTTTGGTCAGTGGTGGAATTACTGTCGGAATGTTGGGAATTGGCTCTAGGTCACTCTGCACAATGCCCCCCAGACACATCATGACCCACCACCCAGAGACATCATAAACCCCCAGACACATCACAACCGCCCCCCCAGACACATCACAACCCCCTAAACACATCACCCCCTACCCCACCAGGCATATCATAACCCTCCTCGGCCCAGCTTACTTACCTAAGTTGTACTGGTACTCTTAGGCTTGCTCTGCAGGCTACTGGGACAGTGTGTGATGTCACATACTATCAAGGGACTGGGAGCTGTTGACAGCTGTCAGCTCATTCTTTCCCTGCCCCTTTACACTCCCCCCCCTCCTCCCATTCGCCACCCGCTTGGGGAAAAAAAATAATTGAAAAAAAATCAATTACTTGGCTTTGGGGCCTGTAGCCCACAGGCAGGCCCGAACCTCGCTAATTTATATCGTCCAACCCTTCCTGTCAGTGCCCCTGTGTATAGCAATATACCACATAAGTTTAGCTTCCAGCCAGTACAATTCTATGTCCAAGCATGGAGGGCCTGATGTACAGGTGGGTGCAATTTACACTGAAAGATTAAGTGCAAATTGAATCCCATAATTTACATAGTATTCTAAGTAGCACGGATCTTTAGATCCATGCGACTCAGCATACAATGCAAAGTGCTCAAACACTCCACCTCTTTATCTGCCTTATGGGCCGGTGCGCATGATACACTTTAGTGTAATAGTCAGAGCAGCCCTGTAAAGCAGATAGATGAATAAATAAATTAATGTAAGAAAAAAAATGACAAGGGTTGGTAAAGCTGCTTGGTAGGGGCTGCACGCTTTGTTTTAAAAAAAAAAAAAAAAATTTTACATCTTTTTTTAACACAGCAAGGTCTGTTCCACCAGGAGAAAGCTCCCGCAAAAGATATGTCTCCTAGTGTACTATCTGAGGCTGCTTTCAACTCAGCATAGTATGTAAAGCCTACATTGCTAGGCTCACCACTACCTTTCCCGTTCCACCTCTCTAAGCGCAGGGAGGTGCAAGAGGGAGATCCGTTTCAGTCGGAGTGCAAACTGAGATGGATCTTTGGCTAAAAGTGCTTTCTGCACTCATAAGTTGGACTTGCGTTCGACTGTACATCAAGCCCCAAGAGTTCAATTTGCAAAGTTTAACAAGTTTATTATATCTCCTTTGTACATTGTGTTGACAGACAATTATTTCCTCTTCAGTTTTAAAATCTACCACCAGCATGGTAATATCTGGGGCACAGAGCCATAGTTACTACATGGGGCAATTTGGACTACCTTGGGTTGGGTCACTGGGCCACCTGCATTTTTTTTTCTTTAAAATGTTCCTAATAGGCTGCTGAGTCAAGTCTTGCCCCCCAGGCTAAAATTTGCCAGCCCGACCCTGCCCACCCCACACGTGAGTTTAGTCTACATGTCATATGTACTTCATGTTTCGAGCTGCACCACTCTTTTCAGGTGCAGAATAGGCATTGGCAATAACAAATTTGTCCCCGTGATAACAATGTTAAGAAATATATGACAATAGCTATATATATATACCAGGATAAATATCTATTTTGCTGGGCAATTTGCCTTACTAGCGTATGTGTCATTAGTCATAATTTGCAGACACAAGTCAGAAAGATGTTTCAAGAGAAACTGTGCTTCTTCTCTTAATTTTTTTGTTACTTTTAACAGATATATTGTGCACAATAAAGTCAGATATTCACAGTATCCAAGATACGCATTTAGAGAATGTGATATTGTAACAGATTAAGTATGTCCTTGATTTTTAAACAGCTTCAAGTACTGAAATACATGTTTATTAGTCAGTTGTTTTGTTTTTAAAGTTGACTATAAGTGACCTTATGTTTTGTTTGGTCTAACAAGAAATAGTGGATTTTTTTGCTACATAGCCTGATCAATATACAACATGTTGAGTATACAACACATTGTATGTTCGCCTCACACAGATTCACAATCTGTTTTAATAAGTATTTATACAAGTTAATAAAAGTTAAGAGTTATATTTACCTTATAAAGTAATTTTAATTAATTTCCCATTCCATCCCTATGTTTGGGTTTATAGCTGTGCTGAGTAATAAATGGTGTGTCATACTTGCCACATCTCTTCTGTGCCCAGCTAATATTAAAGTACAGTAGGTAGAACATTGACTTTTTTTCCCCAGAATTGTTATACAATAGGCAATAACCGCTGCTTGGCTTCAGGGGTAATAATTTTGTCATCCAATAAATTCATCAGTGATTTAGGAGTCCGTAGACAGCTGAAAAGCGAAACACAGATAAGATTCAATCAGTTTTTCAAGCTCAGCATTATGTGTTGTAGAAAATTTGTGACAAAGATCTTTCCTTCAGTAAAAGAATGAGAATATAAGGAATAACATTTTATTGCAGTTGGGCAAGCCTAAGAATTATACAGATGGAGTTTTTTTTTGTTTACATGAACAGCAACCTTATTCCTGCCCAGTTACCACTGAAATGTATTGGAGGGGCAAAATGGCAGCACCATCTGATGCACATACCATGCCTCAACAGTCTCCAGAACATGGCACATGTCTTCCTAGGCACACACTTGTGGCTTCTTACTTTTTTATGAATGTGCCAGTCTAATTGTATGACATGAATTC
This sequence comes from Mixophyes fleayi, assembly GCF_038048845.1. Taxonomy (NCBI): domain Eukaryota; kingdom Metazoa; phylum Chordata; class Amphibia; order Anura; family Limnodynastidae; genus Mixophyes; species Mixophyes fleayi. Next base: position 221,488,808 of record NC_134403.1, on the reverse strand, counting down.
TGGGCATGTGCAAGATGCCCACCTGATGATGTCACAAGTTTGTTTTCTGTATTCTGATTATTCGGATGCTCTGCGACTACACAAATGGTTTTCTGAGCGTTTTATTGTACTACTCAGAGATTTTCTTGTTTTGCATGATTACTCATTATTGACCCGGCATGCTTTTTGATCATTCTAGTGCTTCCAGACTTCTCATTCAATCTCTGCCTGACCTAATCGTTGGCTTGTCCCTGATTAATACCAATTGAATACAAATTGAATTATATATAGTACTAAAAGATATCAAAGATCAAGCAGCCAAGATAACAGTAATAAAAACAATGGTAAAGAACTAAATTGGCGCTAGAAGATATCCACAGTATGTAAATAAAATAATAAAATACACCTTGAATATAGCTGCTGCATATTGCAACTGGATGAATAATTATTATTATTATTATTATTATTATTATTATTATTATTATTATTATTATTATATTCTGCCACACATCTTGTAAGCATTTTTTATATATAAAAAATAAAAATATAATATAATATAAAATAATGAACTGTTGAAGTATTGTAATTGTTATATTGTATTAATTTTTGTATATTAATATATCTTTGGGTTTGCCTGAATATTAAATACTAGATGCTCAGAGAATAATGCGCCTTGGTGTTCTAAGTAATTTTTTATTATTACCGTTATCATTATTTATTCCATTCCATATTTATTTATTTACTAATTTTATTTATATATAATTGTTATTTATCTATATGGTTTTATAAACATATATCCAGTAATGGTAACTGGAAAGCTATAAGGAGAATTTCACATTATTTAGGCTACTTACATATTACTAAGCCAAACCTTAGTCCGATTTAGCCGATATTAAATGGATGTTGGTAAAACAGTTATTTTTTCTATGTAGCAACAAGGCTACATAGTAATCTTATTGATGGCGATTGAACGTCTTATTGAATTAATTTGATTGGCTGCATTAGGTATAGTAGGCTGCCATTCAGCCGATATCAAATGGATGTTTGCAAAATAGTTTCTTTTCTACCTAGCAACAAAACAGCTCAGAAACCTGATTGGTGGTGGCCGAATGGACCTATTTGAATTTATTCTATTGGCTGTAGGCAGAGCAGGTTAAGGAAATAGAGGGGGCCCCCATTCCCCCTGTGAGCCCCCCACCCCTGTTAGCCACCTGCCACCCCCCCAAGCGTTTACCTTCTGCTGTCACTGTTGTCCTTCTGTGGCGCGCTGTAAGCTCCTTACTGAGGAGATCTCGTGACACTCTCACAAGATCCCCTCAGTAAGGAGATTACTGAGCGCCGCGGAAGGACAACAGTGACAGGCTCAGTAGCATTGATCGGGCCGGGGGTGCCCCCGCCCCCGTCCAGTCTATGTCAAGCGCCCCCTGGATGCCCGAGGCCCATGGGCTGTAGCCCAGTTAGACCTCGGGTTAATCCGGCCCTGGTTGTAGGAAGCTATGCAAGTTTGCATTTCATGATTGGCTTACCTATCGTGTGACCAGTGGGAATGGACAGATTTGGCATAATAAAGTCTGAGTTAGATGTGTTTAAGATAATTGGCGGAAAACCCACTTGAGTTCCTATTTAAGGCACCAAAGTTATACCTGGACAATTACCTCTGATGAAACCGCCACTTAGGGACGGAGAAACACGTTAGGTTTCAACATCACTTCCGGTTTACAGCGCTGCTTGCATGGTGGCCAACCGACTTGGAATAGGGAAGACAGAATTTCTTATACCTCCCTGTGATATAACTCAGGTAAGTGACTCTTTGCCAAGATATGTGCACGTATCAATGAGAGATTTTTTTTGCCATTATTGGCTAATTCTAAGAACTGTGATAGCTACTAACGGAGATTGGAATGAGACACTTTTATTTATACCTTGTACTTATCCAAATAAGTCCACTATGGATGTTATCATGTGAGTAATCACTTAAAGTGGATCATAATATGTTTTCAAGGTATTTGCAGTTGTCATATCTGCATATAGATTGATTCAACAAGATATGTTTGATGCTTATTCTGTTCATCTGATACTTTTTATATTAATATCTTCCTATTTGATACATCAATAGCTTTTGCTTTCTGAGGACAACTAAAGAGTAAAGATAAATGTACACCCAATTGTCTGGCTATTTCATGGAAGGATTGAAAGAAAATATTTGGTCCGCTATATAAGCTCATACTTTTTAGAGACACGCCTGCAGGCTGTTTAATTATAGCGGTTTAGTTATTTCAATTAGTATTTGTGGCTTATATTGCACACAATTTAATACTAATGTATTCATGTGTCTGTTTATTTTATTTGTTTTGAATAAATATCATCTACTATATCGGCGCTTCCATTATCTATTAATTTTGATTTTACAATGGGCAATTTCTGTAGATTGCCAACTGGGAACAGCAGCTATAGTCAAGGTGTATTTTATTATTTTGTTTACATACTGTGGATATCTTCTAGCGCTGATTTAGTTCTTTACCATTGTTTTGATCTATGTATTATTGCTCTGATTTTATTAATTTCTTGCCCTTGACCCTAGTCAGCCATTTTGGGCAAACCGTGTGGTCACGACAAGTGAGCAACCTACAGGAAAGTCCAGACTTATGTGTGGAAATCCCCAGTGAAAACTAGGTTTCTCATTAGAGTCTAGATGAGACAGAATAAACTGCTAGTGACAAACTAGATCAACATCTGCCATAATCATTACAACAGTAACCAGTGGTCGAAGTGGAAATTTAGCAGTGCTGGTATGGAACTTTCACTGTGAAATGAAGACTCTAAACCCTGAAGGTTTAAGGGTGTTGAATGAGTGACATTAATTGTAGATGCATTTTAACATTAAATAGTATATAATATAAAGCATATTAAATAATAAAAGGCTTTCCACCCTGTGGTCCCACCCCTCCCATGTCCAATGACCTACTTATCATCTGTGTCCCTCCACCTCTCCATCATGTCTCCTTTGTGTCCTTTTTCTTTCTCTGTTCCTATGTGCCCATATCTTTAGTGCAGGTATCCCCCTATAATTACCAAGAAGCAATGTCCAGAACAATGAAATAAAAAGTGTAGTGGGGGACAGGTGCAGCAGGAGAAGTTAGTAATTGGCCTAATACTTTTTGAGAAAACCCACTTAGTGTAGAAAACTCCAAACACATCCTTTAGAGTGAATGCTAAGATATAGTTATGATGATACAAACTGGTTACATCTGTGCTATTTGGTCAGCTTAGAAAAAAAAGGCCAGAATGGTGTGATAATCTACACAATGAAAACAACCTCTGATTGGTAACAAACCTACAGGTATCGCAATTTTGGTGGCATGCAGATGACAGTGGAGATGGCTGCACTTTAGATCAGCTCTGTGCTGAACACTCCACATAATCATCTGCCAACAAGTATAAAACATCTAAAAATTTGTGATGGCAGGGGAGACTGACTGTGGTGGTACCAAGGAGTGTAATCACACAAAGGACAAGGTTATTTAAAAGATCTGCTGAATATCATATTAGTTCAGCTGTTGGATCCAGTGAGTTTAACTGTCATTGCAGTCATCTGTTGCCATATCTATTCCTCCTTTGGTGATCTCCGCTGCGTCCTTGGGGACAGCAGCTGCCCTAATCATTGGAAACAACTGGGACGGATCTAGACTCTTTTTTTTGGGGGGGGAGGGGCTGTTGCAATTAATCCTCACTTCTCCCCTTCATAGTCTTGACTCCTCTTCATTTCTTGCCCTGACTCCATTAACTTTTTATCTTCCTTCACTTTACATATCACAACACGTCATCTGTCTCATATCATTCAGAAATCAATTAATGAAACAAATCACTTTTTAATAAATATGTCACAAAAACAATGTGCAATACATTTCCCTCAAAATTTAAAATAATACACCCTATAGTTATAACTTGTCGAAACCTCATACTGCCAAGTACCACCAGGTACCACACTGTCCACTGCTGGCAGAATTTGAGTGTTCCTTTACAAGCGATTGCCGCTCCTTTACACATAACAACCCCCCCCTTCTGCCCTCCTTCACATACCTTGTTACAGACTCTGTACACATGGGACAGCACCTGACATGTGACCTCTGTATGGAGACTGCAACCACAGAGGTGAGGGAAGACCAGTCACACTAAGGAAAGTGGCTGGTCCAGAAGAAGCCGGGACCGGGTAGCCAGAAAGGACTTTAGGCGACCTCCTAAGGCCGCCAGCCTACCGTGAAAAGTACCAGTAGGTTATATGGCCAATCCACCCCTGCTTCCAGCTGTGTTCCTTTGAGGGTTTTCATTTTGCAAAAGCATTGTAAAGTTATAAAATAAATAAGCATTTCTTGGGAAATTCTTAAATTTGAGTTGATGAGTGGTACAAGAGGCATTATGTGTTGCTGAATACAGATGGAAGTCAGCAGAGGGGACGGTGGTGGGGGCAGAGAACAGGCAGCAGAACATTAATGTGTGATATATTTGTGTATCCAAAATACTATTTTAATCACTTTACCAACATTTCTTTATAAGTAACCTGCTTAAAACTAACACAAAACCTTTAACATCATATACTGCTGTAAGTCAGCAGAGGGAACCGTGGGGGACAGAGAATGGAATGTCAGTATTTAGTAGCAAGTGCAATAGTTAAAATAGTGGCTGGTACATACCCAACCAGCCACTAATAGGTCTCAGCAGCAGGTAAATAATTAAAAAATCCTAATTACATGAAGAAGTCGGCACCCTCCTCCCTGGTGAAAGGGTAATTGGGGAAGCACTCTAGGGGGGCGATCAATCCCCTCTGGATCCGCCCCTGGTTCTGACTCTATTTCTAGAAGTGAACATGACATAAAAAAAAACACCGGGCTAAGCACAGTTACCCCAAACTGTCACAGTGCCTGTGTAGCATGATAGCAAAAGCCTCTCTAGATCCAGCAGTGAAAGGGTGCTCACTTATAATAAATGTTTAATATGTCAGCGCATTCTAAAATGACAATAATGATCAAACTCTAGCCTGTACAGCAAGGGGCTATTGCCTCTATAGGAAGGGGTGTGGGGCATGCAAAAAAAACGCATGCCATCCACTGGATGACATGTTGTTTTTTTGCATTTCCCCTTGGGACCCTTGATCCGGCATAAGGGAATCAAGATTACTAGTATCCCAATCCAATGTCAACCTTTATGTCAGTGTTCCATTTATTTATCTATTTATACTATATTGCTATAATGGGGACTTATAGTTCCAAAATATCTCTCTTTCACACCCAGGGAAGCAGTACAGCTTACTCAACTTGGGACTTTCCAGGTAGCTTCCATCATATGGAATTACAAGTCACAGCATGTACTTATATATACTTATAGGGCCTGATTCATTAAGGAAAGCAAAGCAAAAAAAAAAAAAGAGTAACTTTGCACCTTGGCAAAACAAGGTTGCATTGGAGGGGGAGGCAAATTTAAAATCTGTTGGCAGATTTATAGTTGGGTTTAGGCATGCTCTAGATTAAATTTCAGTGTACAAATAAGGCTATCAAGTATTTGTGTGCTACATGAAAAAACAGCCAGTATTTATCGTATGTGCAAAATAAAAAAACTAATTTGCACCCCTTGCATTATAACATGGTTTTGTCCAGGAGAAAACTCAATCATTTGTTTGCCTTACTTTCCTTATTATATCAGGCCCATATACTTTTGAATAAAAATTTGATGTATTACTATAATAAATTAACCTTTATATTCCTTACTGTATACTGTGCCAAATATGACCATTAATTGCCTTACTGTACACCACTTATGTATGCAACCTACATTACTGTACGACATTGCATCGTTTTTGGAAAATTACAAGGTGCAGAATACTGTATCCAGCACTTTGGTGATGTACTGTGCTATACTTTGTATAGCATTCTGTAAAAACCTAAAATGTACATTAAATTGATGACTTTGTAATAATGCAACAATTAGCAGTACTGTATAAAATATATATGGTATGTCAATTAAGTCAATTAAACAATTTCCAATATTTAACAATCACATCAACTGGCGGGTAGTGATTGGTGGCATGGACATTACTTCCCAATGACCAAAAGGCCCTCATATACTGGCACTGAAGACTGCAGTTTTAATAGCCTGAGGCCTATTGTTCATCAATACTGGGGATTGGACAGTGGTGTAGTTCAACTCTGGATACTAGCTCATAACAACCCACACCCCATACCCCATTGCAGTACCTCCCTTCCAACATCACCCAGAGACTGGCAAAGAATATAATACCAAAAAATAAGGAACAAAATTATTTTTAATGTTACTAAGAAGTTTGCTTTTCTTAGTCACTAGAGAACATCTTATTCAATGTCTAGTATATAGGTGACCAGGGCCGCCGAGAGGGGGGATACGGGTACTAATTACCCGGGTCTGGACATACTGGGGGGCCTGGCTTGGGCCCCTCACTGCCAACCTTTTTCTTGTTTTTCTTTTTTTTTTTCTTAAATCTAGAGTTTCATATATATATCTTTTTTACTATTATTTATTCATTGGCAGGGGGAGCTGGGTTTTTTTTTTAAAAAAAAATATTCCTGTGATCGCTGCACTGGTGTCTTCTTCCTTCCTCCCTGCTCTGTTCGCATTGAATGTCGGGCGTGACATCACTTCACGCCCGACATTCAGTAAGGAGTGGTGCAGAGAGGACCAAGACAGAAGACAGAAGACAGAAGAGATGAAAGAAGCTAATAAAAGGTAAGTAAAGGAATGGAGAAGCAAGGGGAGGAAAACAGCACTGAGTAATAAAGAAGGGGGAGGGAGAGAGGGAGAGAAAGGTACAGTGATGAAGGAGAGGGGGGGGGAGGCACAGTGATGAAGGAGAGGAGGGAGAGGCACAGTGATGAATGAGAGAGGGGGGAGAAAGGCACAGTGATAAAGGAGAGGGGGGCGGAGGCACATTGATGAAGGAGAGTGGGGGGGCACGGTGATGGAGAGAGGGGGCTAAAGGCACAGTGATGAAGGAGAGAGGGGGAGAGAGAGAGAAAGGCACAGTGATGAAGGAGAGAGAGAGAAAGGCACAATGATGAAGGAGAGGGGGGCACCATGGCACAGTTATGAAGGAGAGGGGGTGGAGTATCATGGCACAGTGATGAAGGAGAGGGGATCACCATGGCACAATGATGAAGGAGAGGGGGGCAGTATGGCACAATGATGAAGGAGAGAGGGGGGGCACCATGGCACAGTGATGAAGGAAAGGAGGGGGCGGCATGGCACAGTGATGAAGGAAAGGAGGGGACAGCATGGCACAGTGATGAACGAGAGGGGGTGGAGTACCATGGCACAGTGATGTAGAAGAGGGGGACAACATGGCACAGTGATGAACGAGAGGGGGGAGCAGCATGGCACAGTGTGATGAAGAGGGGGAAGCAGCATGGCACAGTGTGATGAAGGGGGGCCAGGTGAAGGGGGGAAAAGCATCATGGAGGGTGCAGTGTGATCATAAGGTGGCACAGCGTGGTGGTTATGAAGGGGCACAGTAATGTGTGAGTGATGGCACAGGGGGCTTGTAGCAAAGTGTGTGTGATGGCACAGGGGTCTTTTGGTAATCTGTGTGTGTGTGTGTGTGATGATGGCACAAGGGGCTTGTGGTAATGTGTGTGTGTGTGATGGCACAGGGGGCTAGTGTTAATGTGTGAGTGTGTGATTTCACAGGGGGCTTGTGGTTATGTATGTCTGTGATGGCACAGGGGGCTTGTGGTAATGTGTGTGTGATTGCACAGGTCTCTTTATTAAATGTGACTATGAATTATTTAATGTCAGTGATGATTGCGGGAAATAAGTATATTTCTGAAATGTAAATACTATTGCTGGGGCTGTTTGGAGGGAGGGAAATAGGTTTATTTATTAAATGGGAATACTATTATTTTAATGTTGGGGCTGGAAGAAGGCCTAATTATTACTCGTGAGTGCTATTGGTTTAATAATTTTCTAAATGTACCCATTTTTTTTTCCAAATAGGTCCCCCAACATTCCAGGATCCAGAGAAGCCGCAACTAAAGAAAGCGGCAGCCACAGCTGGTGAAAGTGACAAGAACAGGTAGGAGAGAGCAGGAGAGTCTGTGAAATGTTGTGTTTCTAGTGGGACAATCCCAATTTTTGGTAAGTGTTCTGCACAATGTAAGGGACAGGCCAAGACTGTAAACTCTTTATGTACGCACTGCATTCTTTTTATACTTCACTATAGTGTGAGATGTGCTGAAAGTCAGGAGTGCTTGGACATATGTCACGCTCCGGCGAGCGGTTCACTGCACCCTTGTGGCAATGGTGTACACAAGAATGCAGGGTTTTTTTCTGTAGGAGGGTGGTCTAGTGCTTTTCACCTGCTAGCCCTGCCCTAATGATGCATAGCCACACCCCTAATTGCACTATAGGGGGGGGCATGAAGTTGTTGTACTGGAGCCCTGAATTCCTCTTGGCAGCCCTGCATGTGACTAAACATCATGGTCACATTTGAAAGGTATCCAGGCGTAAATATAAATCTGTGCGGTATGCAAAGATGAAGTACACCTTCTCCAAACCCCAGATGTTTTGTGCCCTATATGAAATGGCCAATGATACAATGAGGTGCTTGGCCTAAGCCACCAAACACCACCAGTTTTGCAGTTGCCAATTTTCTAAACATAACTTAATACACTACAGTATTGTAGAATATGTCAGTTAGCTAAGTGAAATGGTGATTTTAGGGCTGGTGCAAGGGCCAGCAGAACACAGTAAACACAGTTAATGCAGCGGGTAGAGCGCTGCTCTTATCAGGGCACCCGACAGCACACCCATGACAGAAATTATTTTTTTGGTATTCGCACAGGTGCCTTTTCCCTTAACTTCCAAGTGCTCACTCTGAACAGAGCAGAGATTGGTATAGGGGGAGCAATGCATGAGCAGTGAAACCCCAAATAGGGCAAATTGCTGCAGTTGGCACTGGAAATGCTAGCATAGGCCTTGGGTGCAATCACCATTTACACCACATTGTCTCTGATACCATTGTGGGGGAACTGTTATCAAACACCCCAATCACTCTTGACAGTGTTGGATGTGTCAACCAATATGGGGTTTTATTGTTTATAGTCTGTGATGCGCATGTTTAATGTGTTACTTGCTACAGGGTTACAATAAAATTTAGCATAGCCATGCATGCCATATTTTTTCAATCCTAAAATGAGTGTGTCGCAACTCCATTGTGTTCTGGGTCATGCAGTGCCACAATTTTATATATTGCTATTACCCGCTACTAACAGTGCTGGGATGCCAGGTAGAGCTCCATCACTCTTAAGGACAGGGCTGGTAACCTCTAGAAGGTAGCTACACTGTTTTTATTCAGCCCTCATAAAGGTTATAGGCCCACACTAAATGGGCTGAAGCTGGATTACATTATGACAAGGGGTCCCTGAACTGCTGTAGTGTGACCTGCCCAATGTGTGAAGCGAGGTTCTTGTTACCATCTTAGGGGAAAAAGCCCATTAATGCCCCCTAGATTTTATGGGAACCAGCCTAAGATATTTAGCAGTGTGCTGATTAATGTTTTTAGTGCATATGATATTTACACAGAATTTTCCCCATGATATGGCAACCCAGACCTGTGCTTGGATTGGAAGTGGGCAACAATTAAATGGAGAAATATCTGAGGCTTTGGAGCATATTATAGGGATATCATTTGAAATTGCTTTAGTGTGCATTTGATGGTGGCATTGCTTGCGGTGTGTGGGTGGCAAACTTATTGTTGTGGTATGCTGGTGGCTGTTGTATTACTGTGGTATAATGGTGGTATTGCTGTAGTAGGTGGATGGGAGAGGGTATAGATATAGTGTGGGAGAGGATATTGCTAAAGTGTGCGGGTATTGTTGAAATGTGAAGGGATTTGAGGACGTTGCTGATTTCTGCAATGAGGAGGTAACTACTGACTGCTGTAGGGTGTGTGGGGTATTTATTGATTTAGGGGGGGTGCTAATAATGTTGGTAATTAGTGGAAATAAGCATATACAGTGGTTCCCAAAATTTTTCAGTTTGCAGCACCCTTAGAGTCTCCATCATTTTTTCAACGCACCCCTCCAAACTAATTATTGAGCAGTCACGCTTTTAAGTACTTGAGTTAAAATAACGTAATAAGTATTTAGGTCAGGACAGAAATACATCTTCCCAATGATTCATGATTCATCATTGATTCATCTTCGCAAGCAGGAACAGCAGCAGCATGTACCCCACTACGTCAGATTTCTCCCAGGCAGGCTACTCTGTGTATCACTGGCTGCACTAAGAAGCATACAGCTGACAATCTGTTACAAAAACCATCCCGTTTGGACTCTCCTTAGGATTTGTCATTTCTGATAACGCCACAAATATTATGAGAGCATTGCAGCTGGGTGAAATCCATCACATTCCCTGTCTTGCTCAAACATTAAACTTGGTGATGCAGAGCTTTTTGAGAAATGCCACGGATGTCTGGTCTGGTCTACTGTAAAAGAATTGACCAAAATTAGTGACACCTCTGCCGTAACTCCACCTGATCCTACTATCAACATCCAAAGAATGGTGTAGGATTATTTTTTATTTTTTTTAACGGTATAAAGACAACAGTTTTATTAACAAAGACCAACGTTGCTTGCAGAAGTAATGTAAGCATGGATGTCTAAATAGACGTGTATATGTATTACACAAACCTTCCAATTTGCTGCTGTTTCATCAGTATTGCACAAAGTGTTTGTAATCTACACTTTATGTCAAAGGTACCTAGCTATATTTAAATTATTTTGGGATTGGGGCAGATTTGAAGCTCAGTGATGACCTCAGAGTGATCACAGCCAATTTTTGGACAACTGGCGGATTTACCCTTCTGAAGTTTATTTTCAATCATCCTTTCAATTGCTTCTCTCTCGTACGTGTGACCACATACTTTGTTTTTCACTGGGTTCACCATCTCCAACTGTGTTATCTGAGTCATTTGTGTGACGGAAATCTCCTTGTCTTCATCTTGCAAAGCTTCACCTGCAGGGGCCAGTGATACACCAATTTGTTTTCTCAGGTCTCTTAGCTGTTCTTTAAACTGGACATATTTATCATCCTGCCTCACAGGGCCTCCTCTGTATTATTCTTCTGAAGCACATTGTATCTCTTGTGTACAAACACTCTTAAATCCGGGATCTCATCCGGTGGGTCATTTTTTAACTTAAGTATAGTCTACTCAACTGCATCTATATATTGTCTTAAGCAGATCTTATGCCACTCCAGTTGTAATATCCATTCCTGTGTCTACATAAGTTTGGCAGTTCTTCAGGGATGAGAGGGAGGTATCCACAGAGAAGAAGGAGATTAAAGATGAAGCACGAGCAGACATGGTTTAATAATGTAGAGTTCATTGACAACACTGTTGGTCTTAGGGCAGCTAAGATATTGGTAGCTTGTATTGTGGGGAGCCCAATCCTACCGAGCACTTCAACCACAAAAGTGGCACTCCTTCTCACTGGTTTGTTAAACTGTACATGTCCTTTTCAATATCTTACATAAGGGTGGGTGGACAATTCCATCTTGCACCACTTTTATTTTTTTAAAATATTTCCTAAATGTGCTATGAACTGCCGTGTGCTTGTGTCGTTAGTCTGTTGCTTAACATCCAGCCAGCTCGCTGCAGTCTTTGTCCAAAGTGTATGAAAATAATATTGTGACCTGTAAAGAGGTCAAAATTGACTGGAAATGACTGGAAATTAGTGATATTGACATTAATAATAATGTAGGACAAAAAAAGAGCAAAATTATGTGAAATTAGCATATGTTGTCTTTTTTTAAAAAAAAAAATAGAGGTCAAAAACCAAAACATGTTAGAGCGGTTTTGCCAAAACCAAAACCAAAACACGAACTTAATCCAGATCCAAAACATGGGTGGTCAGTGAACATCTCTAAGAATCATGCAGACAAAGAGTGTATCTTGTTAGACAGAAAGAGACTAAGAAGGTAATCAGATGTGCAAAGGCACAAGTCCAGTCAGTAGAGGGGGCAAAAAATTTTTTTAAGGTATATAAGTGAAAGGAGAAAACAAAAGACAGAAAGTGAGAGTCTTGTTGAGAGAGACAACATAATAGCAGATCATCTTAATAATTATTTTACTCAGTGTTCACTACAGAAAGGAGGGGAAGGGCCCATAGTTAAATTGTAAGTATACTCATAAAAATGAGGTAGATACGGGAGGAGGAGATGGCTGAAACTTTGGAACCGGAGGAATGGACAGTTCCAAAGGTAGCTGACCTTATTTATAAAATAACTAATCTAAGATCCCCATTCCATCTATCTTACTTTCTCCTCCCTCGACTTCCTCCTGACACCTACAAAATAATTTGGATACTGACCGCAGCCAGATGCTTAATAGCCAGGAAATGGAAACAACCAGAGAGGCCCTCTAGTTCCAAACTAATTCAGAATGTTTGGCATATATATAACTTAGAGCACATGACTAGTGTAGTTAAGGATCGCCCTAACAAATTTCTCTCCACATGGCATAGTTGGCTGGATTACTTCACCGCTACACACTCCTTTTCTTAAAAATGAAAACATAGATATTTTAGTAATTTTTTGATCTGAGTCTCACTTTGACCTGTTTTCCCTTCCCTCTTCTCTGTTTTTTCCCTCTACTAACAAACCCTCCCAGCCCCCCTTCCTCCTCCTCTGTTTTCAGCTTCTGATATTTCCTCTTCCTCTCTCCCTCTCCATCTTCCCTTTATGGTACTCCAGATATCTCATAACTATTATACCTTTGATTCACGTTTGCCCATATGTTACTACTCCCGATGACCATTTCGTCTGTAGGGGTTCCAAGTTCTATACCCTACCTGTATTACAAAATCTGTATGTTAACACTGCTATGAGTTGTATTATCATAGCATATGCTGTACCGTTTTGTTTTTTTTAAAAAAAGTGAATAAAAATGTATTTAAAAAAAAATAAAAAATGAGGTAGATACAAGTATATTTAGAGAGGAGAAGGTCCTAACAGAACTCTCAAAACTGAAAGTGGATAAATCAATGGGGCCAGATGTGAAACATCCAAGGATACTAAAAGAGCTTAAAGTGGTGCTGGTAACACCAGTAACATAATTATTCAACCAGTCACTAGCTACAGCAGTAATTCCAGAGGACTGGAAAAGAGCGAATATTGTCCCACTGCACAAAAGTGGAAGGAAGGGCGAGGCAAGAAACTACTGACCAGTGAGCCTTACATCAGTAGTAGGGAAACTGATGTAAACACTCTTAAAATAAAGAGTTGTAGAATGTCTCAAGTCCAGTAACTTACAGGATCCCAAACAGTGTGGATTTACTGGGCGCAGCTCATGTCAAATAAATCATATTTACTTTTTTGACTGGATGACTAAATTAATAGATGGAGGCATAGATGCAGCTTATCTAAATTTTGGCAAGGCTTTTGACACTGTCACACATCGCAGACTGTTAAATAAACTCAAAAGCTAAGATGGTTGAATGGATAAGATCTTGGTTGCAGGATAGAAAACAGAGAGTTACAGCAAATGGAGAGCATTCACAGGAGGGGAATGTTACCAGTGAAGAACCTCAAGGATCTGTACTTGGACCAGTGCTTTTTAATATGTTTTTTTGGGTGACAATGCAAATGATAATGAAGGGAAAGTATGCCACGGGGTAGACACACCAGGAGGGGTCAAACAAATGATCATAGATGTAGGTAGACTAGAGGAATGGTCAAGAGAGTGGCAAATACAGTTCAATGCCAAAAAATGCAAAATCATGCTCTTGGGTCTCAAAAACTCAAAGGCTAAATAAAGTATTAGTGGCATTATAGTGGAAACTACTGAGGAGGAAAGGGATCTAGGCGCCACTATTTCAAGTGACTTGAAGGCAGTTAAGCAATGTAACAAAGCAATGAGAAAGGCAAGTCAGATGCATGGTTGCATAGGGAGGAGAAATAGGGCTACCGGACCTGGAATGTGTGAGGACCCCATTCATGTCATCTGAATAACCAGAAAAGTGGACCCCGGGGATATATAACTACAAGCTGTCTATCCACCTATATCTGGTAGGGACCCTCATAATCCTGGTCCAGTTTTAAAATGTACATGTTATTTTATGGCTTTATTTATACCATGTATGTGCAATAAAACATTTTGTAGCTAAACTGTATCACACTAGATCCGTTTTTTCTTTTTATATCTTATATTGAATACATCTATTTGGGAGGAAAAAATCCTGATTATTCCTATGGAGGACCTTAAAGAAATTTAAACCAACGCCTGTCATTCTTTTCCATCTTGTAAGTGTTATCACTTAAAGAGTTGAGTGAAGATTCTATATATCACGTCATATGGAACATACTTAAGATATTTAAGGCACTTATATATTTTGTATCTAGTGAGTGGATTCACATAAGAAGAGATCTCTGGATTGAAGTGGATTAATTTTATATTTACCATGTATATGTTAATTGTTGTTACAATATTACACTATGTTATGATTTTGTATTTTTTACGGTATATCACTACATAACGGAGGAAAAGATCTGAACAAGGTGACCTAAGGATCTACCCCTAAATATAAGTATTTTATTTTATTTTATTTATTTTTTACACATGTTCAGATGTGGATAAGAATAACATTTTTATTGGGAAACACATCTATGTGATTACAGTCAGCAGCGCTGAAACACCCTTATATATTTATCTAAGTCAGATGCTTGGTTGCATAAGGAGAGAAATCAGTAGCAGAAAGAAAGAAGTAAAAATGCCACTGGATAGGTCATTGGTACGGCCTCATCTAGAATACTGTGTTCAATTCTGGAGGCCATGAGCCTGATTCATTAAGGATCTTAAATGAAGAGGATCCTTAATTCAGTCTCCTGGACAAAACCATGTTACAATGCAAGGGGTGCAAATGAGTGTTCTGTTTTGCACATAAGTTAAACACTGACTGTTTTTTCATGTAACACACACATATCAACTTTAAATTTCAGTGTACAAATAAGTTATCAAGTAGTTGTGTGCTACATGAAAAAAAAGTCAGTATTTAACCTATGTGCAAAACAGAAAACTAATTTGCACCCCTTGCAATGTAACATGGTTTTGTCCAGGAGACAGAAATAAGAATCCTCTTAATTTAAGATCCTTAATGAATCAGGCCCCATATCTCCAGACTATAAATACATTAGAGATTGTATAAGGAAGGGCAACTAAAATGGTGCATGGGCAGATATAGCACACCGCACCAAGTAAATCATCAAATCTCCCTACATTTGTGAAAATCAAGATGTATATGTTATTCTACTGATTATATTAGGCACAGAGGGAGGGTGCACCCCCACACACATTGATTAATCATATAGTAGAAAAGGAGAAAAGAAAGTGTGTTTAGCTTGGGGCACTCTAGTGACAATGATATTTTATTAAAATCTCAATCTTTATTTCAATATATTAAAATCAAAACAAACTGTGCTGAACTTTCCTCATGTTCCAAATTAAAGAAACTTGTAGCAAAATATTAAAATATGGATACCAAATAATGACCAGAAAGCAAACCAATTAAAATAGGAAGCACTATACTGCCTAGCCCTGGCGCTGTTCAGATGAAGGTATGCCTTATTATATGTTCTTAAGATATAGCCTTTCAATTTATTAGTTGTTGTTAATAAATACAAATGTATTTCTCAGACATCCATTTCAGTAAAAATCAATCCATGACCCCTAAAAAAATCAATATTTGTCTCTGGTGGGTTTTTTTTTATCTTGCTCTTATTATTAGTTGTGGAATTTTTCTTGTAAAATACATCCAGTTATATTCACTGGGGCTACATATGAGCAGGGCCGCTGAGAGGGGGGGGAGCGGGTACTTATTACCCGGGCCCGGGCATGTCAGGTGGCCCGTCCCGGGCCCTAGCGCCGACGATTTGTTTTAAAAAAAACTAAATTTTTTCTCTTTTTTTTCTCTTTTTTTTTTTTTTGCGGCGGGGGGGGGCTCGGCCATTGGTGGGGGGAGGAGGGTAGTTAAAAAAAAACCAAGAACATACTCACGTGATCGCGGCGCCGGCGTCCCTCCTCTCTGCTGCTCTGTGCTCCATTGCTCCAGACTGTCTGAATGCCGGGTGTGACATCATCATGTCACACCCAGCATTCAGTCAGTCTGGGGCAATGGAGCACAGAGCTGCAGAGAGGACCAAGAAAGAAGAGAGAAGAGTGGTAAGTGAAGGGAGGAAAGCAGGGGGGAGGGGGGGCAGCTTGATGCAGAGGGGTTAAAAAATGGGGGGGGCAGCTTGACACAGAGTGGTTAAAGAAAAGAGGGACAAAAGCAGCATGGCACAGAGGGGTTAAAGAGAAGAGGGACAAGAGCAGCATGGCACAGGGGGTTAAAGAAAGGAAGGAGAAACGCAGAGACGCACAGGGGGTTAAAGAAAGTGGGACAGAGGCAGCATGGCACAGGGGGTTAAAGAAAGGAGGGACAAAAGCATCATGGTACAGGGGGTTAAAGAAAGGGGGACAAAGGCAGCATGGCACAGGGGGTTAAAGAAAGGGGGATAGAGGCAGCATGGCACAGGGGGTTAAAGAAAGGAGGGTCAAAGGCAGCATGGCACAGGGGGTTAAAGAAAGGAGGGACAAGCAGCATGGCACGGGGGTTAAAGAAAGGGGGGCAGAGGCAGCATGGCACAGGGGGTTAAAGAAAGGAGGGACAAAGGCAGCCTGGCACAGGGGGTTAAAGAAAAGGGGACAGAGGCAGCATGGCACAGGGGGTTAAAGAAAGGAGGGACAAAGGCAGCATGGCACAGGGGGTTAAAAAAAGCAGGGACAAGCAGCATGGCACGGGGGTTAAAGAAAGGGGGACAAAGGCAGCATGGCACAGGGGGTAATAGAAAGGAGGGACAAGCAGCATGGCACGGGGGTTAAAGAAAAGAGGGACAAAGGCAGCATGGCACAGGGGGTTAAAGAAAAGAGGGACAAAAGCAGCATGGCACAGGGGGTTAAAGAAAGGAGGGACAAAAGCAGCATGGCACAGGGGGTTAAAGAAAGGGGGACAGAGGCAGCATGGCACAGGGGGTTAAAGAAAATAGGGACAAAAGCAGCATGGCACAGGGGTTTAAAGAAAAGAGGGACAAAGACAGCATGGCCAAGGGGGATGATGAAAGGAGGGGGCAAAGGCAGCATGGCACAAGGGGATGAAGAAAGGGGCAAAGGCAGCATGGAGGGCGCAGTGTGATCATAAGGGGGCATAGCGTGGTGATGATAAAGGGGCACAGTAATGTGTGTGTGATGGCACTGAGCTTTTGGCAATGTAGTGTGTGTGAGGTAGATGGTGGCTAATTAATGGTTGCTATTTTGTTTGCAGGGTAATGGGAATACTATTTTAATGTTGGGGCTGGAGGAAGGCCTAATTATTAATCATGGATGCTATTGATTTAAAGATGGGGCTGGCTGTAATTTTCTAAACATAGCCATTTTTTTTTCCAAATAGGTTCTCCAACATTCCAGGATCCGGACAAGCCACAACTAAAGAAACCAGCAGCAACATGTGGTAAAAGTGAGAAGAACAGGTAGGCCAGAGCAGCATAGTGTGTGAAATGTTGTGATTCTAGTAGGGACAATGCCAATGTTTGGTGAGTGTTTGGTGAGCCCAGTGGGCGCAGGCCAAGACTGAACTCTTTCTGTACACACTGCATTCTTCTTATACTACACAAGGGTGCTAGATGTCCTGAAAGTCAGGAGTGCTTGTACAAATGATTTTGATGTGCTAGCAATGCCCCAATGGCACATAGCCACGCCCCCAATCGTGTGACCACACCCCTGAATATAATGGCGGCGCTAATTTTTTTTGCTTCCTCAACTATAAGGGGGGCCCCATGAATTTGTTGTACCGGGGTCCTAAATTCCTCTTGGCAACCCTGCATATGAGGTAAGTATCCCTAGTAGCACAGTTGTTACAAAATCCCCATGCACTGAAAGAGATTCTCTAAGGATCCAAATTCATATAACAACACCCACATAGTTGGTGCACTGAGGTGTTTCATTCTAACACAATAGAAATTGAGCTTTTCCCTTCTATTTACGTTTTTTTTAAATTTCATTTATAAATTCAAAGAGCAATACTTTCTCCCAGATTTATGCTCCTTATGCACTTAATACAGCTAATATAGGATCTTTCCTATTTAATCTATATAATACGCCAGTCTCTTCAGCTGAACTCACTTGCCTAATATGTGCAGGTGTAGCTCCGATTTTAACAGTCTTGTGCGATATTCTCTTTATCTTATATATAAATCGCTCATTTAGAAAGATGTACACAGGTTTCACACTTTTAAATAGATTGACTGGGTCAGTTATAATGTAAAAATCTTATAGGTCTGAGAACATAGAACAGCCAGCGCTGCGTCCGCCGATGCGAATTTCGCTATAAGCTCTAAAAAGGCAAGGAGCTACTGGTGTGTTATATAAAATGGTGCATGGTCTATGTTGAAGTCGTATAATTGGATGAATGAAAGTATATTGGTTCATATTATTTTACCGTGCGATTGCGATCAGTATGCCACGTAACACGTGGCATGGCGCGATCATGTGGCAAAATACGCACGCACACTCACACTCTCACATGTAGTTATATATATATTTCATATTTATATTGGTTCCATTCCACAGTGATTTATGAGCAGATAGTATTTAGTTTATTTTTTAGTCTATATATTAAGGTTATATGTACACTTAAGTGATATTTATGGTTCAGGTGTTTTAAAAGGAAAAGATTTTGGTCTCATATTAAAGCTTATTTCACCAGCATTAACCTGGTGTGGACGGAATAGCGATCGCATCTAGCGATCGCAAGATACAAGCAATATGAGATCAATGCTCAAAAATACTTTTGTGTGGATCAGTTTGAACTGGTCATTCAGAGTCAAATCATGGGAACAATAGGGTGGGGGAAGTTTCCCCTCACCCTTTGTAAGGATCAAATGAACTGACCTATGACTTGCAAGAAACTGGAATATCATTAACCCTGGACCAATGAAGACCTCACTAAGTGTTATCTGTACAAGTATATACAAGCATGCTGGCTTTTGTTCTAGCTCTCTTTGATCCTGGAATGTGTGAGCATAGGTGAATTCATTGAACCTGGGTGAACCCTATAAGGAAGATGTAATGTATTTTGGTTTTTGTACTTTCCTGCTTTAATGTAACATCTTTATTACGTATCATGTATCTGCTATATTGTACTGTATTTTACTTGTTTATGGAACTGCTAAACCTTTCCTTGCTTTTTTCTAAAGAAATTGCTTGTGCTTTGGAACACAAATAAATCGCTTAGACAATGATTATTGGAAAACGATAACTTTACTTTAAAAATTTGGGGGCTCGAAGTTGGTGGTTACGCTACCGGACGATAAGCAACGCATACGGATTTCGGTTCCTCAACAAAGGGTGGATTGACGCGTCACATGCGGGAAAGAACGCAATGTGTTCAAAACCTGTTGTTCATTCTGTGTTGCAAAACCGAATGTCCGTTGTTGCATAATCTATAGGAGCGCTAACTTGAATCTAGGGACAACAAAGAAAACTGTTTCTTTTTACTGTCGCTTTGTGTTTTAAAATGTATTGCATTGCATAGCGTACGTGTTCCTGCATTGAGTATGCGCACTTCTGATGATATTGCCATGTGTTTAAACAGTCATTTTATAGTTTGTTATATGTATAATATAATGACTTGCTAAAGCCTCTGAAAGATATTACTATTGTTTTGGAAATGTATTTTATGTGCAGAAAACAAAAGGTTGTATGTGAATGTGAATGTTATGCATAAAGACAAAAGTTTATTTACTGTTTAGAAGAGACAGATAAGAGAAGAGTTTGTATACTGTTGAAAAGAGACAGATAAGAGAAGAGTTTGTGTACTGTTGAAAAGAGACAGAGATGTTGTTCAGGTGTATCTGACGAGGCATGGTTAAAAGAGGACCTGAAAACAAAGGATTTGTTCTAAGGGTGAACAGGATATAAAGAAATCTTTGTGTGAGTGGCGTTCTGTTCTAACAAAGAGCAGGGGATAAAGAGACGCCACAGAGTATACATGGCAGGTATACTCGAAGCGAAAATAACAGGTTTTTGCGGCATTCACAATAGTAATCACAAAGTTTACTGATAGTTAGTATCTGTAAGCGGTGTGATCGGACCGCATGGTTGATTGTACAGCCGTGATTGTGACTTGGGAGATGTGGGAGGAAATACCCTGCAACCACTGATATTCATGATGGGTATCGATTGCTAACAGTTGTAAAGTACTCAAACTAGGGAAAGCAGGGTATTGCGAAGTTGGTACTTGTCTGATCCCAGTTGTGTTAGGTTGTTTCTCCAGTGAGTACTTTGACAATCGTGTGTTATTGTTCAGTGGTACTCAGTAACGTGGAGTTGAGGGGACGTACCTGTTGAAATCATCCAGGGCCAAGAACAGATGGCCAATTGTGTGCTGCCTAAGGAATGGCCAGTTTTGCGGCAAAGAATGTTATGCGTACTGCAACAAATGGGTCTAGATGACCCGGGAGTGTGTGAAACCTTTCCCAAACATAGGTAGTTTTGAGTCAGAGGTGTTAAATAATGTTAGAGATAAAGTACGGTTGATTGAATTAACAAAATCAAGAATTGAATCTGATGACTGTTTAATGGACTGTGGCAAATGGAGGAAAGTATAAAACTGAATATAATTTTTAAAAAATAATTTATAAAAAAAATTGCAAATGTAACTGATAATCTGTGTAACTATTCAGGTTTAAAAGCTGAGTAACTTGTAAATGTATATGTTTTTATTTTATTTTTTTGTGTGTTTGTGTATGGTGGGTGTGATTGAATTTAGGAAAATAACCCTGCAATAGAGAGAAAAAAAAAGACCTGTTTTTTTTAAACAGTCTGAAGAAACCTTATTTTTTATTCCATGCATAAAGTACAGCCAGGGAAAAGAAGTGTAACAAAAGAAATTTGTTGTGTCTATGCAATGGCTTAGATTCAGGAATTCTAGAAAGAAAAAAAGATCAGGTTTCACATGTAGGTGAGAGATATCCATTGTCTCCAGACAAATGGTCTTAGTTAATTGACCCTGACTGTAAGGCTAAATAGCCTTAGAACAATACACAAAAGACTGGAGATAGCTGTTGCTAAGGAGTTTTTCTGCAATGAATGAAGAGACAGAGAGGTTTTTTTTTTTGCTTGTTTGTTTGTTTTATGTTGTCTTGTGTTTAGGTTCCTGTCACTGGTCTATGATAAGGATTGAAAGCAAAAAGAAATATCAAGTTTGGTTTTTTTTGTTATTTGAAACTGACTTTATTTTGTTTCTCTTTTTGAAGGTAAGGACAAACAAAGAAGTATGTATACTTAGTTATTATGGGGATTACGGAAGAAGTACAAAGCTTTCCCTTGCAAGACAAATTAACAATAATTTATTTGGTTGAGATTCATTATTTAAAATGAAGTGTGCACATACTTCGCTCTAATGTTGTTTTATGTATTTCAGGAGGACACACATGAGAGACATAAAGTATGTGTCACAATGGGTAAACTTTGCACTTCTCCATTATAGTCATGAGATACTGAGTTCCATATGAGCTAACGACGGATTGCATGGTTGACGTAACACCCCCTAGTTAAGTATGGGGAAGGGTCATAGTTTGGCGAATAGCTAAGGGGATTAGTGGAATAAATACAGCCATTTTCCCATAGTGTCCAATCCAGCTGTCATGTTTGCTGTAAAATCTCCCTTTCTGCCTTTCTGTTTGTTTTCAAACCCTTGTATTCAAATCTTTGTATTCTTATTATTTGTTGCACTCCTATTCTTCATTCTTCACGTCCCTGTTAGTATCTTTCTCTTCTCTTGTATAGAGGTACAAAAAGACGTAGACACGGTCTCATTCATGGGGCTAAGACATTTGTGACATAAGACGGACTCAGGGATATACACACTAGATTGACATAAGTCACAGAAACAGTTAGGGGTTTGTTTTATGTGTATAGAAGCTGCTAATTTTAAGCAGAAAGGTTCTGTTGTGGAAATACGATTCATGTTTTATAGATTTCATATCTGCCTTTTTTGTCTCCTGTACAAATTGTGCCTTTATATATATGCACAAAGAGTGGTCTCAGGAGATTGCTGGAGGGTAGACATACAGATATGCATCTCTGTGTAGAACATTGGAGTAGGATTTTTGCCACAAGACATGACATAATGTGAAATCCTAGAAAATGTAACATTTTCATGTTTTATATTTTTTCACTGTTAGATAGACATGTACTGGATAGTGTTATATTTGAAAAAAGTGTTATAGAAGTAGACCCCTTTGCCCTTCTCACTTAGCCAAGTAGCTGAACGTGGGGTACTGAAAAAGGCATGTGAGTTGGCAGAGGGAAAATCGATTGATATACATTGGTCTTCAGCATTTTTCTAGTCTAGGGGGCAACGTTGAGGTGACTGAAAAGCTTTTTATATAGCAATGCCTTCACATAAGTAGGACATTACATAGAGGACTTGATACAGTGACACAGTTACCAACTGAAGTAGCTGCTAGTAAAGTCCACACTTACACACACGACTGTACATGGCTGTCACACCAGGGCGAACATTGCTGTCAAATAGACAGCAGGGTTTTATGTGACAGCTGACAAATCTATGTTTTGTTTTGTTTTTCGTTGTATTGTTTTAAAATGTGTACACACACACACACACACACACACACACACACACAGACATGTATTTACCTGAAGAATAAACTGTCTGGAAGGTGAAGAGATGTGTTTAGGAGTCTGGCGGACCCTGGAGAGATGGACAAGGTAGACCAGTAGCTCCCAGAGTGTATCTTCCAGACGTAGCGGAGGCAGCACATGGTGTGGCTCAGCTGGGTACAGAAGGTATGTGCAAGCTGGTAAGAGTATATTGGGGTGCACCAGACGTTTCTTCTCAAGCTAGTAAGAAGGCAATGTCCTGTCTTGATTGAGAGAATGTCAGGAAGATGATACCAATAGAGCCATCCCATATCCCTCCTGCAGATGGGTTTTCTCCAGGTAAAACAAATCCATGTCATCCAATTACCACCTTGCAGGATCCTCAAGTATGCACTGGTGTACCGATGAAATATGTCTGGGTGGAGGTGTATTGAAATGTTTCTAATGTGTTGCTGTATAATACTCAGGACTTTTGTTATTCAATGTGATAGTCCTAGGGTTATAAGAAGTGATAGGGGTATTTATGTTATTGATAATAAATGTATAATGTATGAGTATTGGTAACAAATTACATACTTTTTGATTAGCCACAAACCAGTGTGAAAACAAAGTAACGGTACTAGATAGAAATAATTGAATAGAATGAGGGTTGAAACTTGATTGGAGTGGCTGGTAGCTTTGCTCACTAGTCCTCCCCACTATCAAGATCACTCCTAAGCTGCCTCCTAACCTGTTGACTTTTGAAACGTTTTTGACTTTTCTTGTGATGAGTTTGTAACTGAGAGACTGGTCTAGACCTTAAGAGTAAAGTTAAATAGTGAGACAGCAACCGAGAACGTTCAAAGTCTCCTGAAAAGTTACACTAACTGTCAGAACGTTGGACCGGGAGAATAAGTTGTGGAATAGTAATTTCCTAGGCTCAGGTTATTTGGCAGACAGGTACAAAGTGCGGGCTACCAGCATCAAATTTTTAAGGGTAGCAGAGAGACACTGGTACCCATTTAACTCTCTGCAGAGGTGCCAACACCCAGAGAAGGTTCCAACTACACTCATGAATCTGTTCTGGGAGGCCCTGAATGCAGTTAACAACAACTGAGCCAAAGACTAAGATGGTTGTCCAGGATGAAGTGGTAGTTTTCCCTGTTCTGTGTTTCTCTCATCTCATTCTCTTTTCAGGACAGTCAATTCTTTCAATTATGGACAGGTGACAGAGGCTGGTTCAGGTAGTGATATTGAGAAGTTGGGGGTGAAGGAGAAGTTGGTAGCACAATCGGTCCAGCCAATTACTCTATTCAATTCAGGGGTAAAGGACAATTTGAGAAACTTTGGAGCTTGGAGAAAGTAAGAGTGGCTATTGTCTGAGGAGTAACTACATTGACCCCATAGTTGGAGAGAGGTATATCCAGCGATGCCAGTCCAGTAATATTTGAGCTTGAGCAGGCATCCTTGAGAATGATTATCATTCTTGGGTGGGTAAAGTTTTAGACCAAACTAAGTGCTGGGTGTGCTCTCACGTGCCTCTGAAATTATATCGAGTAGGACTAGTTCTGTTTCCACTAAATATTCCTGAGATACCCGAATTATGGGTGGGAGGTCACTAGGAGAAAAGTACGACTGCTACATCCCTTAGTCTGGAGTCTCCCAATATTTGGCAAGCCGACCACTGTTTCATGTATAAAGAAACTTGAGTATTGGGAGACTGGGAAGAACGAACAGACAATAGCTCACCCCACAAGTGTTGATGAAAAGAACTGATGAAATTATTAGAGTGTATATACTAAAGCAAGCTGAAGGAGATTGTATATGACATCATTGATATACATAGGATGATGTTATTGATGAACATGTAATATCTAAATGTTGTCTGAGCTAAAAGACATGCTTTGGACAAATGAACCTGTTAGACATGAAGAACTGTAGTAGAGTATTCTATATTGTTGATACATGTTCTATTGTACCCTGTACCATTCCAAATAAAGCATTACATGTTTTATTGCACCCTTGAAGGGCATACAAAAGGTTATCTCCAAGCTCCAGAGGTATACGGTCTATAGTAAAAGTAAACATTGTTTCTAGGATAAAGACTCTCTCTTATGGTAACCTGTCTGGGATCTACAGGCAGCGTGGTCATACACCAAGGGGGACTTACATTACAGAGCAATGAAACGTGATACTGAGATCCTGCATATAAAATCTTTAAGGTGATAGTTTATTGTACTATCATAGGGTGGAACTGTCGAAGTCATATAATTGGATGAATGAAAGTATATTGGTTAATATTGTTTTACCGTGCGATTGCGATCAGTATGCCACGTAACACGTGGCATGGCGCGATTACACGGTAAAATACGCACGCACACTCACACTCTCACATGTAGTTATATATATATATTTCATATTTATATTGGCTCCATTCCACAGTGATTTATGAGCAGATAGTATTTAGTTTATTATTTAGTTTATATATTAAGGTTATATGTACACTTTAGTGATATTTATGGTCCAGGTGTAAAAGGTAAAGATTTCACCAGCATTAACCCGGTGTGGACAGAATAGCGATCGCATCTAGCAATCGCAAGATACAAGCAATATGAGATCAATGCTCAAAAATACTTTTGTGTGGATCAGTTTGACCTGGTCATTCAGAGTCAAATTATGGGAACAATAGGGTGGGGGAAGTTTCCCCTCATCCTAGATTAGGATGTCCAGATTACATGTGGCAGTGCACAGCATAGGGGAAGGGAGCTGGAGAGCGCAAAACATAGGTAGGGAGACAGGAGGAGTCGGATCGGCCCATCCAGCCATCTGCCCTTCTGGCATTTGCCAGAAGTGCCAGATGGCCAGTCCGGCCCTGTACCTGATCAAAGATGGGGGGCGCTTTGTTGTTAGATGCATATTTAGCACTCAGTAGCTGGATTTACATCATAGTTGTCTACTCTCCTGGAATGTCTGGGAAACTCCTGAATTTGTAGGAGTTCTCCCCGTACTTCCGGGAGAGCAGTGTTACCTCCTGTATCTAGCAAAGTGGGTGAAGTGGGTGGGGAACGATTACTAATGATGCGATTCACAGCAAATAGCGTCATCCTAGCCATATTCCCAGCTGTATTACCCCGGGAATGGTGGTATTTGAGCAGTGGAGAACAGGGCATAATGACTCGTTCCGCATGTTCATACCCCGTGCACTCGGCACAAGGATCTCCCTTCTGGGATCTCTTGGAGGGGAGATCCTAAATGTTGGCAAGTATAGTTTACACCTAACAGTAAATCTTGGCAAGTATGGTTTACACCTAACTGTAAATCTTACCCAGGTGGGGAACAAAACTTTAATAGGGAGGGAACTGATCAGTTGATTCTCTCTCTATTGTTTTGTTCCTTTTGCAGTACTGTCTATCAACAACATGATCCGTTTCTTAGTCATCAGAAATAAGGCTCTCTTCTATCTTTTTGCCAGATTTACTAGTGAACCCATGTAACTCATCCACCAGGGTTTTTTGTTTACATGCAATGATTTTGGCCCTTAACATTTAGCCACATGGAATGTCAACATAATGTGATGTGGATGAAAACTGAAGCAGTATACAAGTGTGTTAGAATATATGGGTTTAGAAAATAAATTGAGCTACTTTCAAGAAAAAGGAAATCATTTTGCAAGTTACAGGAACTAGCTGTAAAATAAATAGAATGTATCATTGTGCCTGACCAAATCAAAAACCACTCATATATATCTCCAAAATGAAAGCATGTTGTGGAATAAATGAATGTTTCTTCAAAATAAGATATATAGAAGTAGGATCACTCTTCAAGGATATGTCCACCTTTACTTATGAAGAGATGTATTCGACCCATATAATCTATTTTGCAGATAAGACTCCCACCGAAGTTTTACCATTGTTTACAGACTCTGTATTGTTGTATAAAGATGGTTTAAAATTTCAAGCCAGTGTTGAAGATTAATAATTGGATGAAAGTGGTAAACAACAATTTCTGTCCACTAATATCAGTTGCGATGTGATTAGTAAGCAATTGAACAATTATTTTAACAAATAACAATATGCAAATAAGTTGAATCTATTTATTTCAATGAATATAAAATATAAGGTGGTGAAAAGGCTAATAAATATCTCCAACAAGTTAATTATATCAAGTTCGCAATCGCATAAGAGCATTTCCAGTAGTAGTATTTATGAAGCTTTCGCACATTGCTAATATTAAAACTAATATTACTTTTCATACAACTAGCAATTCCACAGATATCATAAAAGAACCAGTTTATACAAGTCTAGAAGCGGGAGCCTGAGGACGGACACCTGGCTACATATGGAAAGATGACCCCCACCTCATGGAACAATGACCAGAGGAATCATCAACCTCTGGGGCGTCAAGTTTTTGGGAGGTCATGACCCATCAACCTATGAATGTAGACCTTAATACTGTAACTGTGTATCTTTGTGATGTCACTGCTTTTTATGACTGTACATTTTTTAAATTATTCACCTCTGGCTTTGGAAACCAGAGCTTTCTGATAGAAGCATGTTGCTGGTGCCAACAGCACAGGCGTATGCATGTGATACTTTGCCCTGTAATACATTTTGCGAATAAAACTCTTGTGCTTTGGAACCACAGCAATTGCATTGGATAATCTTTATTTCATACAATACATACCTATCAGAAATGTAAAAACTTGATTAAAATTTCACTGATTCAAAATCCACATACATGTCCACGATACAACCATCAATAAACCCTGATTCGAATTTGCAGATGGAAATTTGTGGCTCGCATCTACTATTCGCACGATAATCTTGTTCAAGTTTGCAGTTCGAATTCACTGTTTGTGTAAAAATTTGTTTTTTAAAATATTATTAGCTTTGAAAACTATTTAAAAATAGTTTTAAACAATTATAAAGTATTTTAAAAAACAATTTTAATTGTATCCGCGAATACCACTCTCCTTGAAGTTTGAATCTCACAGTTTGAGGTTCAGCTTATAAACAATTAAAATTCATCAATTTAAAATCAAGTGGAAACTGGTTCACACATATAAAAATTGGCTTGATCACGGTGGAAATGGCTCGAATATGATAGATCCCGTTCATCTTTCTCAAATTAGCTTGATTTTTTTTAATCAATCTAAATAATTTTGAATAAATGAAATTAACTGGTTTGAGAAATGATTTGCACCTATTTGAACCACCTCTAGTGTAGAGTATCAAATAGTACCTGAATTTGTTATCTACCCTCTCCGGAGTTTAGGGATCGTATGCAGATAGTTGCATAGTTTTAAATTCCGCAGTATAAATAGTTTTCACACAGGCAAACTCAAACCTACTTATTTTGTCATTGATGACGAAGCGATCAGGTATGCATATATAAGATAATGTAGTAGAGAATTATTCAATATGATAAGTCACTTTACAGAATATGGTTATTAGGCAAAAAATGACAAATCTCCTATTTTATTTTATAATTTTAAAACTAAACGTAGTAGTCAAAAAGAGGAAATTTAGAAGTGGTGGTAGGGCAATTGAAAAGTTGCGGCATGAAAAATGTTATGGGAATGTAAGTGAATGGAATTTGATAATTTTACAATGAATGCAGTAGGAGAAGTGACATTATAGCATTTTTTGCTACAGTCGTGTTTATGGGATAGACTGACTTGCCTGTAAAATATACTTAAATGTAAATATAAATCTACCATTTTAATTTATTGGATTTAGTTAGCACACAGTAATAAGATGAGTGCAGCCTGAATATTCAATTTCACAGATTAAAAATAAATTAAGTGAGGCTTTATATAAATAAATAAATAATGCTTCATTAGTGCTCATAAAAACTCTATGTGAATGTACATCATATTTGTGTGACTAAATATATTAAATCCTTTAATAGATGCTCAGCTAACAACCACCTGCAGCTGCCACAGGACAATTCTGACAGTCGAACTTACAGCTCTGTTATCACAGTCAAAACACCCTCTGAGGCTGCATTATTTTTTTCTTTTTCAATTACAGATGTACAGAAAGCACAGCTTGGGCCTCAGTGTAAGGTTCTATTTATGCCATGGGATGTGTTTGTGAGAGCAAGGGTGTATAGTGCATGTATTCATTTAGCAAAGCCCTGGGCAGTCACTGGCGATTTCAGTATACACACACACCTGGTTCAGTTAGTTTTGGATGATATATTAAACTGTGTGTTACGGAAAGCTGACTTTCTCTATTCACACAAGCATTCTGTCACCTGCACACTATTATAAGGACCCTGCATTTAGACCAGCTATATACAGAAGCATTTTAAATAATTTTCTGTCATAGCCCTCCAATTTGTAGCTATTCTGGTCATTTTTAAGAACTCTTCTATTTCTGTTTTGGCTGCAATATTCGGTATTCTGTAATCTCATTCTAAACATGCACTTAAAAAGCTTTTCTATAATACGAAACATCCATGTATAGCAGAGATGGCTGAAATTTTCTGCAAAATATTCCTCTTATTCTGCATTTGGCTGAGATATTTCATGTTTGGCCAACGGAATTTGCCATGAATGTTTCAGACTTACCCAAACCATACCACACCACACGGCAGACATAAATTGACCTTCCTCAACCAAGGTCTACATATAATATCTTTAAATTGGGAATTTACAAATACAGTATGGAATGGCATGCCGCAGAATGGCGAAGCAAAAGTGGAACTTAAAGATTGTGTCACCAAAATTGGCATGTTCTCACACAAAACTCAGTTCATGTGAAATATTGCTACATATTCTCTTATCTGTATAATATTTTAAAAAAAAACAATTATTTGTGTGTATAAAATATTTTTTTTCCTGAAGCTATATTCATTTTATACTCAGCACCTCTCTAGTCACAGATGGATGGGCTACTTAACAAATCTAATGTAGAAGATTAACTGATATGAAGGAGCAACTTATAATATTAAGGGTTTGATTCATTGAGGCACGGTAAATTTACGTATTGTGCTTTTTATTTAAAAACGCACATAAATTAGATACAGTCACGTCCGTATTCAACAAGCAGCGGAGTTGTGCCAAGTCCAATACATATGTAGAATGTAAAGTCCCAAAATAATTCACAGAGGAAACAATAATATTAATGTCACCTGTTAATAATATAGTCATTAATGACAAAACATTTATCATCATCATCATCATCAACAACATTTATTTATATAGCGCCAGCAAATTCCATAGCGCTTTACAATTGGGAACAAACATTAATAAAACAATACTGGGTAATACAGACAGAGAGGTAAGACAACCCTGCTCGCAAGCTTACAATCTATTTATGATTGTCTATGGTATAAAATGCATTTTCACAGTTGCTCTTGATAGCAAACACATGTTCTAGCAGGCATACGCGATCATCATCACTAGTAAGCAGGCATTTATCCCCAACTAGAAGCTGGTGCAAGTGTTGCAACAGAAAAACATATACCTTTAAAATGCCAAAGCTAGAATCAGACACTGCTGCCTGCGCTTGAGCTAGGCCCTTACTGTATATTGACTACGTGCATGCGCCCAATCGCCTCTCTCTTCTGCTGCTGAAATCGTAGGCTGTAGTAACGGTCCTTTGCGCTCGAAGATTCATTTGATGTTGCAGCATTCACTAGTGTATGGCCTGGTTGTGGTAATGCGCAGAGGGATTTTTCTGCAGAATGCCGTGTGTTTTGGCATTTATGTCAGACCCTAAAAATGTCCCACACCTACTGTTCATGTTAAAATGCAAATTTTTCTAGATTTACTAAGAATCATGTTTAGTGGCTGTTTGAACCGTCATGCATCGCCGTGTTTGCCGGATTTACTATTGGGCGGTTTTAAGGTTCAATGTGAATCCGCCGTCAAGTCGCCGTCAGTTTTTATAGAAACAGGCCGGTTTTGCTTCAAAACTCGGCAGTTTCGTTTTCTGGCGGGATTTTTAAACAGTCACCTTTTTCATGCGGTTTTATGATTGGCTATTTTCTCTGTCAGGAGATTTGACATCACAAGCACTATATAAATCACTATACTGCCACATTTTCTTTGATAGAGTTTTGAGGAGTAAAGAGATAGAAGCTTGGAGGTAGTAGTATTGTCAGTGAGGTGTTTTAGAGGGTTGTTGTGCTGCGATTTCTGCTTGGAGTGTGAGTAGTCCTGTTTTTTTTTCCAGTGTTGTGGCTTTATTTTCTATATTAATTTCTGTCTTGTTTTTTTTGTAATTGTCTAGTCCTTTGTCTCTATTACTTGTGTGCGAGTGTGTTGTGTGTGTTTCATTAGTTAGTACAGTTTGTCCTTTGTGTTTGTCAATAGTTCAGTGTTACTTGTTTTTGTTCAGTAGTTTGGATTATGGCCAGTGATAGGAGGGGGGCAGAGGGTGAGGAGAGGGAAATGGAGCTGGAGGGGACAGAGGAAGGTGAGGAAGGGTTAGAGGAGACAGGACAGGGGAGGTAGACAAAGTCAGGGAGGAATGTCAGATTTTCTCTCAATGAGAATTGTGTGTTGGTGCACAATATAGTTCTCTGTTACAAGATTATTTTAGGGAATCTTGCCGCCCGTACTCAGCTAAGGCGGAGACACCAATTGTGGTCTAAGATATGTGAGGCCGTGAATAAGGTGGGACCTTTAAAGCGGTCAGTGTCTCACTGCCGCAAATGATTTTCAGACATCCAGAGACGCCTTAAAGAAAAAATGGGTGAGGAGAAGGCAGCAAGCGGCACAGGTGGTGGCCCACCACTTCATGTGGAGTAAACCAGCTATGAGGAGGAGTTGCATGAGATACTGCCCTGTGAAATTGTGGAAGGTGTAAATGTCCAGGACACGAATGCACCCTCTTTTGGTCAAAGAAGTGGCGAGTTGTTTGCCTATTTTACTATAAGGGTTTTGCAATGAAGCACTCAATTAAAAAAGGGTTTGTTGCTTAATAAATTCCCATTTTCAAAGTACACTACTACATGAGTAGCTGTTTTTCCACTGCTAATACAATTTTTGTTATTGCTAACACATTCAGATTCGCCTGTAAGAGAGTCCACTTCAAGTTCAAAATCGACTCCTTCACTTTCGGTCAGGGATACTGCTCCTGAAGAGCAAGCAGGTGAGTGTTGCCAATTTGGACCAAAGACATTTTTTTTAATCATTTGTTATGTGTAAATGCTTGTGGATATGTGAAATACTTTGGTTTATATACGTTTGCAGAATGCAGCTGGTAGTACTACACAGAGGCTGGCCAAAAGGAGTAATAGTTTACGCCACTCCACCGTCTTGCAACATTTTGCAGCCTACACCCTCTTGTTTGGGTAAAAAAAGTAATTAGGTTTTACTGTGGCCTCACCCTAACACATAGGATACATGAGCTTTTACTACCTGAAAAGATGAACATCATCCATAAGCAGGACCTATATGCCAACTAGTTAGGAAGGTTGAGTTTTGAAAAGAGTCTGTAGTTAAACAATGGTAAGTGTTTGCCTGCAGTGTCCAAAATGCAAATGACAACATGTGATTTTCTATATACTTACCTTGGTCTTTTCTCCACAGGAACCTCATCAACTCTGTAAGGTCAGTGCCAGTAAGTGCAGATGTCACCTCCTGACGACACACAGGAAAACACAGTGATCACTTTACAGGTGGTAGATGTCCCCGTGTCTAGCCGCCAGGAACAAGCAACTGGCCCTGCGGAACAGACACAAGAGCAACAAACTGCACCTCCTCAGCTGAATACAGGGCGAGAAATGGTCCCAATCCATCGCCAATTTTCAGGTCCTGTAGTCTCAGTTTATGGACACTCAAACCAGACATATGTCTCATATTGTTGGACTTTTCAGGCGTTCCTACCGCAGTACTAGCCTAATTCCTTCTGCACTAAATTGCATAGCTGCAGCTATAGAGCAACTCCAATGTCAGCATGATTCAAATTACTGGTTCTGTGGAGACCTTACACACAGTAACGGTGGTCAATGCCAATGTGAATCGTATGGCTGCCCAAATTCACCAGGACATAATATATATACAATATTCATGTATACTTGAGCTTAGGTACCACAATAAATGTTGTTTCATTTGCACTCAAATTTTTTTTAACAAAACACTATTATACTGCGGGTAAGAAAGTTGGCACATTTGGTACTTACGCATTGGCACCTGTCTGACACTTAGCACTGAATATTAAACTGAATATTAAAGGTTACACAAGAGCAGAATTCACTACCCTGTTGTCACGGGCACTAGGAGTCTTTACCCAGGGATCACCAGGTGATAGGCTTACCAGAGAAGTATAGGTGGTAATATGGTACTCTGGTAGCAGGGTGATCACGGAACAGGAAATAGCAGATGATGAGATGCTCAGGAAAGTCTATGACTAGCAGCACTGGCAATATGGAGGTAGTAATACACGAGGAACTGTATGGACAAAGGACACGTGAGGGTAGTCAGTGGTCTGCGGTAGCAAGTTGTACCACTGCTATAGTGAGGAAGAATGTCCAACAGAAACGAGGAGGTGATGAGAGTCAGCGGTCTGCGGATAGCAAGTTGTACCGCTGTCTGAGTGAAGGAATGGAATCCAAGTGAAGATATCCGGGGAGTCAGTGGTCTGCGTTAGCAAGTTGTACCACTGCTATATGAGAGGATACTGGAACAGGTGAAACTGTAAACAGGAGTCAGTGGTCTGCCACTAGCAAGTTGTACTACTGAATATATATGTGAGGAGGTGCACGGGGAGAGACTGCAACACAATATATACACGGGCACCTTGACTTTGATCCACAGTAATATGCACAATATAAATGTATAAATGACTGAACAATACTGCCAATATAGAAAGTCTCTTGAAGTAGTCCAGCATGAGATAACACAGTCAATGATGGCAATAGACTCAGCGGACAGCACACTCCAGAGGAGAACCAACACAGTCCAGCAAGGTATGCAATACACAGCACAGTCAATGAGAAGTATGCATACCGTGGTTCAGGAGGCAGTCAGACAGGAGTGCAGAGATACCTGAACGGCAGGAGGCCGGCAGGATGCGAAGTCCCTGGATGGGTGAAGCGGTGGTCTAGTAGGTGCAGCGCACGGGAAGGTAGACCAGCAGGGAACACAGGAAAGCGTGGAGAGCGGATCAGCAGTAGATGGATGAGTAGTGCTGAGGAGTAGCAGCAGCGGGTCTCTGCGGGAACACGGAGGTAGCCAATAGCAACCAGCAGGTGCAGTAACGATGGGACACGGGAGAGCAGAGTTGAACAGGCACTGTTGATCACGGAGAATAGCGGGTAGCAATAGTGGAGGCAGACTCAAGGAAACACGGGAGCGTTGACAAGGACTGAAGACTGAAGCGCACAGAGGCAGCGGATAGGAATCAGCCAAACAGTCACGATGAAACACAGACGGGTTGCAGGTTGAAGACTGTAGTGCACGGAGGCAGCGGATAGGAATCAGCTAGCAGTCACGATGATGAAACACAGACGAGTTGCAGGTTGAAGACTGTAGTGCACGGAGGCAGCGGATAGGAATCAGCTGGCAGTCACAATCATGAACAGGTGAGTGGATGT
Organism: Mixophyes fleayi; assembly: GCF_038048845.1. NCBI lineage: Eukaryota > Metazoa > Chordata > Amphibia > Anura > Limnodynastidae > Mixophyes > Mixophyes fleayi. Next base: position 221,454,562 of record NC_134403.1, on the reverse strand, counting down.
GGTTGAAGCCTGTAATGCACGGAGGCAGCGGATAGGCATCAGCTAACAGTCCCAATGATACATGGTAGAGTTGAAGTGATTAGAAGACTGTAGTGCACGGAGGCAGCGGATAGGCATCAGCTCACAGTCACGATGATTCAGTAGATGGTAGAAGTGGTATGGGAACCACAGTAGCAGAAGTGGTTTGGAAACCACAGAGGTAGAAGTGGTTTGGAAACCACAGGAATCAGCAGGGCTGAATAAACAAGGAAACACAGGAACACCTTCAGAGACTCATGGGGAATGAGACTCCAAGATCAGGCAACGTGGTGTTGACCACAGGTGCTTAATATAGGGAGGTTGCCTGATCTGCCAATTAAGTTAAAGGAACATACACTGAAGGTTTGGAAAGGGCTGCGCATGCGCAGTCCCTCAGGATGGAGGACGGCCACGGTTCCTAAATGTCCGGGAAGAAGCACTCACAGTCCGGTGAGTGACAGTACCCCCCCTTTTAAAGGTGGGCACAGAACGCCTGGAACCGGGCTTGTCCGGATTTTTGGAATAAAACTTCTTCAGAAGGGCAGGAGCATTAAGATCTTCAGCTTTGATCCATGAACGCTCTTCAGGACCAAAGCCCTTCCAATGAACGAGGAAACGGAGGACTCCTCGCGAAATTTTTGCATCCAATACCTCAGTAATCTCGAAATCCTCCTCCTGATGAACTTGAACTGGCTGCGGTGCTGAGGAAGGAGTCGAGAAACGGTTGATGATGAGAGGTTTGAGCAAGGACACATGGAAGGCATTGGAGATCCGAAGATTCTTAGGAAGAAGAAGTTTAACACATACTGGATTGATAACTTGAATGATCCTATATGGACCAATAAAACGAGGGGCGAATTTCATAGATGGAACCTTCAAACGAATATTTTTGGTAGATAACCAGACACGATCTCCAATTTTTAGTGGTGGAATAGCCCGCCTCTTCTTATCTGCGAAAGACTTATATTTGTTAGATGTCTTCTTTAAACAGGTTTTGACCTGAGACCAGATATTTTTGAAGGTCTGACAAGCAGTCTCCACAGCAGGAACTTGGGTGGGCGGGAGGGCAGGAAATTCCGGAAAAGACGGATGGTGACCGTAGACCACAAAGAATGGAGTTTTGGATGATGACTCATGGTACATGTTGTTATGGGCGAATTCAGCCCAAGGGAGCAATTCTACCCAGTTGTCTTGGTTGGCTGAAGAGAACATCCTAATAAAAGTCTCAAGATCTTGATTGACTCGTTCCGTTTGTCCGTTAGATTGCGGATGGTAGGACGATGAGAGTGCTAATCGTATGCCCAAGGTTTTACAAAGGGCCCGCCAGAATCTGGAAACGAATTGTACTCCTCTATCTGACACAATCTCAGACGGACATCCATGGATGCGGAAGATTTCTTTAATGAAATGTTCAGCCAGAGTAGACGAGGAAGGTAAACCGGACAGAGGGACGAAATGAGCCATCTTCGAAAATCTGTCTACCACTACCCAAATAGTATTGTGATTCTTACTTGGTGGCAAATCAGTAACGAAATCCATACTAATATGGGTCCAAGGCTTGGACGGAATGGGTAGTGGTCGCAGCAACCCTGCTGGAGTTCTGCGGGAGGATTTGAACTGAGAACATAAATCACAGGAAGCAATAAACTCTTTGACGTCTCTCCTCATTGAAGGCCACCAGTAACTACGAGAGAGAATCTCAAAGGTCTTATGTTCACCGGCGTGTCCAGAAAAACGAGAGGCATGGAACCACGAAAGGATTTTCCTCCTCAGAGTAGGAGGCACGAGGGTCTTCCCAAATGGTAGCATTTTGGTGGATGAAGCAGCCAGAGAAATACATTTGGGGTCTAGAATAGCATGGTTGGGAACCTCTTCTACATCAGAGGACGTCACAAAAGCTCGAGATAGAGCGTCAGCTTTCTTGTTCTTAGCAGCTGGTTTGAAGGTTATAATTAATTCAAAACGGGAAAAGAAAAGAGACCATCTTGCTTGACGAGGGTTCAAGCATTGAGCAGATTGCAAATATGACAAGTTCTTATGATCCGTGAAGATCGTCACCGGATGGCGAGCTCCTTCCAACAAGTATCTCCATTCCTCTAATGCAGCTTTGATGGCTAGCAACTCCTTGTCCCCGATAGTATAGTTTTTCTCTGCGGGCAGAAGACCCCGAGAGTAGAAGGCACAAGGATGTAATTTTTGTTGCTCCGAGCGTTGGGAGAGAATAGCTCCTAAGCCCACATTAGAGGCATCTACTTCTAGGAAGAAGGGGAGTGTCACATCAGGTTGTCGCAGAATGGGAGCAGACGAGAAGGACTCTTTGAGGATTTGAAAGGCTTGGAGAGCCTCAGATGACCATTGCTTAGTATTAGCCCCTTTCCGAGTTAAGGCCACAATGGGAGATGCAATGGATGAGAAGTCTTGAATGAAGCGTCTATAGTAATTGGCAAAACCTAAAAAACGCTGGATGGCACGAAGAGTAGTTGGCTGAGGCCAATGTAGTACAGCATTTACTTTGTCTGGATCCATCTTCAGGCCAACTCCGGAAACTATATACCCCAAGAATGGAATCTGGGGTAACTCGAATGAACATTTTTCCAATTTACAGAACAATGAGTTTTTCCGTAGTCTGGAGAGGACCTCTGCCACATGTTGGTGATGAGAAGGCAGGTCCTGTGAGAAGATCAATATGTCGTCCAGGTAGACAACGACACATACATATAATAAGTCCCGAAAGATCTCATTGATGAAACCCTGGAAAACCGCGGGGGCATTACACAGCCCGAAGGGCATTACTAAATATTCGTAATGCCCATCTCTGGTGTTAAACGCGGTCTTCCATTCGTCACCGGAACGGATTCTAATTAAATTGTAGGCACCACGAAGATCCAACTTAGTAAATATCCGAGCTCCCTTGATGCGATCAAATAGCTCAGTGATCAGCGGAATGGGATACCGATTCTTGATAGTAATGGCGTTGAGTCCACGAAAATCTATACAAGGGCGTAATGATCCATCCTTCTTTTTGACGAAGAAGAACCCAGCTCCAGCGGGAGAGGTGGAAGGTCGAATGAACCCACGCTGGAGATTCTCCTGTATGTACTCAGATGTGGCTTGAGTTTCAGGTAACGAGAGAGGATAGACCCGACCCCTGGGAGGAGTCTTGCCAGGTAGAAGGTCGATCGGACAATCCCAAGAACGATGAGGAGGAAGACGTTCAGACTGAGCTTTATCAAACACATCGGCAAATGAAGCATACTGAGGAGGGAGTCCCGGGGAGGAAGATGAGATGGAAGATTGCTGTACTTTAAGAGGAATAACTTGAGAGAGACAACGATGGTGACATTCAGGCCCCCAAGACGTAACTTGAGGGGTGCGCCAGTCAATCTGGGGAGAGTGACATTGAAGCCATGGAAGGCCTAAGACAATCGGACTTGTCGTAACAGGAAGAATTAAAAACGAAATTTCTTCATGGTGTAGTACACCAATCTGAAGGGTTACTGGAGACGTACTCTGGGTGATGAGACCATTGATGAGACGTGATCCATCTATAGCCGTCACAGTAATGGGTGTTTTTAAAGTGATCACTGGTAGGGACCATTGATTCACTAGTGATTTAGAAATGAAATTTCCTGCTGCTCCGGAATCAATCAATGCCTGTGACTCAAAGGATTTAGTAGCAAAGGAAATCGTAACATCGAAAGCGCAGACTTTAGATTTCATAGACAATGGAGAGGACTCCAGGGACCCTAACTTCACCTCTCCAGAACTAGTTAGGGCCTGGCATTTCCCGATTTCTTAGGGCAAGAACTGAGCATATGTGTGGAATCAGCACAATAGATACAGAGTCTATTCTTTACTCTTCGTTTCCTCTCTTCTAAAGATAATTTGGAACGTCCTATCTCCATGGGAATCACAGAAGGTGAAACTGGACGAAATTGAGGGTTTAAACGAAGAGGTGCTTTAGCAGAAGTTGTTTTCTCAGATTCTCTTTCACGAAATCTCATGTCTACACGATGGCAAAGAGAGATCAAATCTTCTAGTGACGAAGGAAGCTCTTGGGTAGTCAGTGCATCTTTAATTTTATCGGAGAGCCCCTGCCAGAAGGCGGCAACTAATGCTTCAGTGTTCCACTGAAGTTCAGAGGCTAAGATCCTAAATTGAATGACATACTGTCCTACTGTATGGGAGCCTTGTCGCAAACGAAGAATGCTGGAAGCAGCGGAGGTCACACGACCTGGTTCATCGAACACACTTCGGAACGTGGAAATGAATTTGGCACTATCTTGTAGAATTGGATCGTTTCTTTCCCACAGAGGGGAGGCCCAAGCCAGGGCTTGTCCAGAAAACAATGAGATAAGATAGGCCACTCTGGAACGATGGGTAGAAAAATTTTGAGGTTGGAGTTCAAAATGGACTGAACATTGGTTAAGGAAACCTCTACAAGTTTTGGGGTCCCCGTCATATTTTGACGGAGTAGGCAGGTGAAGCGTAGGAGCTGTAGACACCTGGGATGGCACTGGGGAAACGGAGGAAAGCACAGGAGCTTCAATACTAGCTGTAACAGTCTGTCCAGATGTTCCTTGGGAGGTTAACGATTGGTAACATTGAAGTAACAGCTGTTGGCGAGCATCCTGTTGCTCCACACGACTGACCAGATGCTGCAGCATCTCTTTAGCAGTAGGTTCCGTATCTGGGTCTGTCATGGCCTGATCTTACTGTCACGGGCACTAGGAGTCTTTACCCAGGGATCACCAGGTGATAGGCTTACCAGAGAAGTATAGGTGGTAATATGGTACTCTGGTAGCAGGGTGATCACGGAACAGGAAATAGCAGATGATGAGATGCTCAGGAAAGTCTATGACTAGCAGCACTGGCAATATGGAGGTAGTAATACACGAGGAACTGTATGGACAAAGGACACGTGAGGGTAGTCAGTGGTCTGCGGTAGCAAGTTGTACCACTGCTATAGTGAGGAAGAATGTCCAACAGAAACGAGGAGGTGATGAGAGTCAGCGGTCTGCGGATAGCAAGTTGTACCGCTGTCTGAGTGAAGGAATGGAATCCAAGTGAAGATATCCGGGGAGTCAGTGGTCTGCGTTAGCAAGTTGTACCACTGCTATATGAGAGGATACTGGAACAGGTGAAACTGTAAACAGGAGTCAGTGGTCTGCCACTAGCAAGTTGTACTACTGAATATATATGTGAGGAGGTGCACGGGGAGAGACTGCAACACAATATATACACGGGCACCTTGACTTTGATCCACAGTAATATGCACAATATAAATGTATAAATGACTGAACAATACTGCCAATATAGAAAGTCTCTTGAAGTAGTCCAGCATGAGATAACACAGTCAATGATGGCAATAGACTCAGCGGACAGCACACTCCAGAGGAGAACCAACACAGTCCAGCAAGGTATGCAATACACAGCACAGTCAATGAGAAGTATGCATACCGTGGTTCAGGAGGCAGTCAGACAGGAGTGCAGAGATACCTGAACGGCAGGAGGCCGGCAGGATGCGAAGTCCCTGGATGGGTGAAGCGGTGGTCTAGTAGGTGCAGCGCACGGGAAGGTAGACCAGCAGGGAACACAGGAAAGCGTGGAGAGCGGATCAGCAGTAGATGGATGAGTAGTGCTGAGGAGTAGCAGCAGCGGGTCTCTGCGGGAACACGGAGGTAGCCAATAGCAACCAGCAGGTGCAGTAACGATGGGACACGGGAGAGCAGAGTTGAACAGGCACTGTTGATCACGGAGAATAGCGGGTAGCAATAGTGGAGGCAGACTCAAGGAAACACGGGAGCGTTGACAAGGACTGAAGACTGAAGCGCACAGAGGCAGCGGATAGGAATCAGCCAAACAGTCACGATGAAACACAGACGGGTTGCAGGTTGAAGACTGTAGTGCACGGAGGCAGCGGATAGGAATCAGCTAGCAGTCACGATGATGAAACACAGACGAGTTGCAGGTTGAAGACTGTAGTGCACGGAGGCAGCGGATAGGAATCAGCTGGCAGTCACAATCATGAACAGGTGAGTGGATGTGGTTGAAGCCTGTAATGCACGGAGGCAGCGGATAGGCATCAGCTAACAGTCCCAATGATACATGGTAGAGTTGAAGTGATTAGAAGACTGTAGTGCACGGAGGCAGCGGATAGGCATCAGCTCACAGTCACGATGATTCAGTAGATGGTAGAAGTGGTATGGGAACCACAGTAGCAGAAGTGGTTTGGAAACCACAGAGGTAGAAGTGGTTTGGAAACCACAGGAATCAGCAGGGCTGAATAAACAAGGAAACACAGGAACACCTTCAGAGACTCATGGGGAATGAGACTCCAAGATCAGGCAACGTGGTGTTGACCACAGGTGCTTAATATAGGGAGGTTGCCTGATCTGCCAATTAAGTTAAAGGAACATACACTGAAGGTTTGGAAAGGGCTGCGCATGCGCAGTCCCTCAGGATGGAGGACGGCCACGGTTCCTAAATGTCCGGGAAGAAGCACTCACAGTCCGGTGAGTGACACCTGTGCTCAGGAAAAGCAGAGAAATATGGGTCAATTTTACACATTACACCTAAGCAAACAATAAAACAATACCACTCTTGAATTAAAAAAAAAACAAAAAAACCTTAACTTATGTTCACACTGGCAAAATAGCAGAAACTGTCTGCTGTTAGGTCAGTCTCGCCATTCACAACCACCTCTTTTATTTTGCTCGTTTGAATGGTGTTTTTCCAGCGGTTTGTCAAACCCCTCCATAGTAAATCCGGCTGTTTGTATGATCATCATTGCTAAAATCTGGATGGCGGTTTGTAAATTTAATTTCTGGATGTTTTGACGGCAGTTTGGGCTCTAGTAAATCCGGTGGTTTCCAAACCACCGGATAACTAGCCGAAAAGCCGCAGTTTCAGCAAACAGCCCTTTTGTAAATCTAGCCCATTGTCTCCTTTTTGGCTTTCTCATATGTAAAGAGAACAGAGGGAAACAACATACTAGTGGAATAATACCTTACTGAGAATTCATGCATCTCTTTGAATATTCATTGCACTCTTCTAGTAAAACTGTACAATATTAAATTATGTTTTAGACCCTATTAAGGATTGCACATTGCATTGTGTCGATTGACAAGACTACTGCTGTTTTAAGAAATAATTTTGCCTTACTATAAAGACTTCATGCACTTCAAGCACAATACATGTTTTGCTGCAATTCTATTCCCACTCACATTAAAGTAGAGAACCGAGTCCTAATGTAATTGATCTGTCTACAATGTCACTGAAAAAACGTGGGTGGTCAGTATATAATATTATGTGCCTGAATGAATATTATGTGCATACATAAACTCACTTGATTTTGCGAAGTGTCAAATGCAATATTACATGACCATTCATGGGTTCCTGGCCTGCGATGAGTATGGACATATTGACAAATGTTTCTTAGTATCAATTTTGGATCACCCAATCACAATGTTTCCATTTTTCTAATTATAATATTGCTTTTTAAAGTCTTATATAAATGAAATAAATCATGAAAGTAAGGGAATATAAGGTCTGCCTTTATTTTGTGTGTTAACTTTGTAGTTAGATGTTTTTTTATTACATTACTTTTTGTGAGCATATAAATGTACTTTCCTTATAGAGTGCAAAAGTATTCTATTGATTGTATTTGCCAATGTCTAATCTCCAGCACTTTCGGAAGACTTGTAAAAGTCAAGTCCTTTTGTGGAAACCATATAACCATATATCCTGCTAACCTTGTGTTTGGCCTGAGAAGCAAGTATATTACTAAAAATAGCCAACAAGGCAACCATCTCCTTGATCAGCTTCAATCATTACATTTTTTTTCTCCTGAAATACTGTTTATTCTCATTTATTACTTATTGTTTTACTGATAAAAAGGCTCTAACATCTCCCAAAATGCACATTCCACACACCTTAAACAAATTTAAATATCTATCAAGGGTGAATACTAGGCTGATTCCCGCACCTAGCCCACAGGTAGCTAGGGCCACCCAATCCACCCAGCTTCTTCCATCGGAAGAGGCACACTTTTGCACACACACCCACAGTTACTACGATTTTGATAGGCTAATACATTCACTTCCTATATGAAGAGCTGTTTTGTGAAAAATAGGTGCATTATGGAACAGAAAGGACTTTCATTATTGCAGTTTTCTGAATAACCTTTTTGGTCCCCTTTGAAGATGCACACATATAAGAAGCTGCTGGCTGCTTCTCCATTATGTCAGAGGCTGTTGCTGTGTGGGGGCACCACAGGGGAATTAAAATCACTGGATGAGTGACATTATTTCAGGAATAGGTTGCAAATTTATGCAAGCCTATATATCATCCCCCCCGGCTTTGGTTTCTACAGTAATATTAAAGGTATTAAAAAAGTATTGTTTGGCACACCCTGTACCAGACAATACTTTAACACAGAGAGAGAGAGAGAGAGAGAGAGAGAGAGAGAGCTGTATATAGAAAAAAGGTTAGAAAAAGAAGTATTCTCACCCCTCATACCTGTCTTGGCATTTTTTCACATTTTATTTTTTATACAGAAATTGGGGACGATGTATAAAGGTTAGTGGTAGGGTTTTTTTTAACAATTTTCTTCGCCCTGGTGGAGAATGTGGTAGCTGGGAAGAGACCATAATGCTACCGGATATCTAATGCATGGCCAGCACTAAAATTAGGGATGGGCAGGGGTGTAGGAACCAGGGTGGAGGGGGGGGGGGGGGGGGCAGAGTGGGCAATTGCCCCCCCCCCATGATTTCTGTTGGGTGCGCAAAGACTGTGTTTTGCACCACCCCCCCATGAACTTCTACACAAAAGCCTTTATGCTACTTTCTGAAGTCATAAACTTGTGAAACTTTTTTAAATGATGGATTGTCTTAGTATAACTACCATGTGTTCTTTAATATAAATTGCCTTAGTATAGATTTAATATCGATTGATTGATTTGTTTATTTAAAAAACTCTAAGTGTTGCATTCATTAACGTTTAATAAATAACCTTTATTGATGCTTTTTGCCTCAATTCCGTGTGCTACATCCAGTAAAATACATGAGATATAACATTTTAAGTTTATAGCACATACTATAACCAGTGAGGCAGTGACTATAGATTTAAAAATACTCCAAAATAAGATTAGGTTGTGAACAAAATCTGAATAAAAACTAGGATAATGACTATGTAAAATGTAATTTTTTAAGATGAACATTTGAATTTACCTATCTTTCTAACAGCTATTGTACTAATTGGTAATTAATATCAATAATCATTTATTTAATAATTTATAAATACATTTTTGGCCAACCCATGATACACTGACAAAAATTAATATAGGTTTGGGAGTCTTTGTATATTTAGAGTCACTGTTACAACTGTCGTAAAACGAGATACCAAACACAAGAAAAAGGGGCTCCAAGCCCTATAGTAGTCCTTGGGCTTTTGCCTCCCATGAAAACTTTGGTTCCTCCATCCCTGGGGATGGGAATTGGGTAAGGTTTACATATATAATTACATCCTGGTGTTTAAATGTATCAACCCCTGATGAGTTTCCTGTTAGAAGGAGATTGTTAAAGACAAAAGGTTATGCAGACAGTCCTTAATCTTTGGTAGTTTATACAGAAGTTGCAGAAGCTGCATCTGGCCTGATACTTCCAGTGAGATGTTTTCTCCTAATCCACCTGCACTCAAAGGCGGGAATTCAATTCCCCCCAAATTAGCGCAGCAATAAAGCTATTACCATTATTACGGTAATTTTAACCCGGCTTTCTGCTCGCAGTTCAGGGAGCTGCGACCAAAAAGCCGAAACTACCGTAATAAAGGTAATTAAGTGCATTATTACCGTAATAATACTTTCACCAGTAACGCGGAAAATAGAATTCCCCCCAAAGGGGTAGAAGGGATACCCTCCCAGGGACCGTTTTTCCCTACTACCTAATGCTTAGTACTTTGAAAGTAATCCCTCTCCTGCAACCTAGGTTATCATTTATATATCACCTGCTAAATGTCTATTCAAATCTCCAGCCACATCTTCCTGGATTGCTAGTATAAAGTTTAGGTTTTAGGGTATCTATTGCAATCATAGAAAATATGCTCCCAAAGAATGGTAATTTTCGTCAGAGTCATGGATGAAAACTATTTGTAGGGCGCTGGGCATAACACGGAATATTAAATTTGTACATTACTCTTACAATGTAGCATATTGCATTATATTAATTCTATTAACAAATAATAAGTGATAATAAGCAAACTTTAAAAACATACCCCAGTCATACGTGATCATTTAAATATAGAAGCACCTACTGATCATTAATCAAAGATTGTTTTGTGAATATTTTGAGCCCTTGGAAGAACAGGTTCTCATGGTAAGAAATTACATAAAGTCTGCTTTGCAGCACTCGAAATTCACCGCCAAAAAAATAAATATCCTCCTGCTGCCTGTCTACAAAAGGTCATCTGTATTTAGGGTATGTTTTTCTTGCAAATCTCTGCGCTGCCTCAGGAAATTCCAGCAAGGCCACCTTCTCCCCCAAGCACCCCGCCTCTATCAGTCCACGGGAATGTGGGGAAGCCAAAAATGCCACAGCACATAACACGTGTATATGTCTGCCTTATAACGAAAGTGTGTGTTTGCTACTGTGAGAAGATTCATTAAGAACCGATCCCTTGTGTCTGTGCAGGACATATGTTAGCATTTATGCCGTGCCAGTGATGCATAATGCACTTTGCAAATCAGGAAAAGAAGAAAAAGAAGTATGTGTAAGATTAGTCATTTTTGATCTATGGACAACAAAACCAAGGGAAAAGGATTAATGTGTCTAAATACAATGTGGTTTATTTCGATACATAGAAACGATTTCTCATGTAGAAAGCTAAAATAATTTTCACTGCCTACAGTATAAATTAAGGTCAGACTAACTATGAACAGAAGGACATGTGACATGCTGATTAACTATATTTTTTACATTAAAATACATTAAATGTCATAAGAAAGATGTTATTAATGGAGGAATTCTCAGACATGCTCTTAAAAGATGAAAACAATATACATGCATATTATCATAAGATATGAGTGATCTACGTCTGAGAGAATATATTCATTTTATGTCGTTTTTATTAATTTTATCATTTGATATACTATTTTTTAAATTTTGTGTATTACTGACATATCAGGCATTTTTCTTTTTGTGTATTTTAGCCATCTAAATTGTTTATAAAAACATACAAATCTGTAAGATTACTAATTATCCTATCACAATCCTTCACCGATGTTTTTAACCTGCATTGTCCTGAGGATCAGGGCTGCCAAGAGGAATTCAGGGCCCCGGTACAACAAATTCATGGGGCCCACCTTATAGTTGAGCATGCAAAAAAACCTTGCGCCGCCGCTAGAATTTTTCAGGTACGTGGTCAAGCATTTGGGGGCGTGGCAAATGCGCCAATCGGGCGTGGCTAACATCAAAATCACTAGGCTCTCAATTCGCCGGAGCGTCACATATGTCCAAGCACTCCTGACTTTCAGGACATCTAGCCCCACAGTGTAGTATAGAAACAATGTAGTGTGTACACAGAGAGTTCAGTCTTGGCCTACACCTTACATTGGGTACAACATTCACCAAAAATTGGTATCATCCCTACTAGAATCACAACATTTCACACACTGTGCTGCTCTCTCCTACCTGTTCTTCTCACTTTCTCCACCTGTGGCTTTCTCCACCTGTGGTTTTCTTTAGTTGCGGCTTGTCCGGATCCTGGAATGTTGAAGGACCTATTTGGAAAACAAAATGGCTACATTTAGAAAATTACAGCCAGCCTCGGCGTTAAATCAATAGCACCCACGATTAATAATTGGGCCTTCCTCCAGCCCCAACATTAAAATAATAGTATTCACATTTAATAAATAAACCTATTCCCTTCCTGCAAACAGCAATACCTATTTCCCGCAATCATTACTGCCATTAAATAACTCATAGTCACATTTAATAAATAGACCTCATTCTCCATAAACTCACCCCCATATTCAATAGCCCCCCAAACCACCCCATCTTAAATTAATAGTCCCCACTATTAAATTGCCCCACCATCACCCTACAAACAAAATAGCGCCCATTATATTGCAACAAGCCCCCTGTGCCATCACACACACAATACTGTGCCCCTTCATCACAACTACACTGTGCCCCCTTATGCTCACACTGCGCCCTCCATCCTGCTTTTCCCCCTTCTTTTTCACTCTGTGCCTCTCCCCTTTTTTTTTTTAATCAGTGCTTCTCTCCCCCTTTGTTTTTAATTAGTGCTTCTCTCCCCTTTTTTTTTAATTAGTGTTTCTCTCCCCTTTTTTTTTAATTAGTGTTTCTCTCCCCTTTTTTTTTAATTAGTGTTTCTCTCCCCTTTTTTTTAATTAGAGTTTCTCTCCCCTTTTTTCTTAATTAGTGTCTCTCTCCCCTTTTTTTTTTTTTACTCTCTACGTCTCTCCCCTGTTTTTTTACTCCCTCTTCTTTATAGCATTGTCCCTTTCTGTTTCCCTCCCCTTGCCTCTCCGCTTCTTTACTTACCTTCTTTCTTTTCTTTTCTTTTCTTCTCTTCTCTTCTTTCTTCTGGTCTTTTCTGGCGCTCCTCACTGACTGCCGGGCGTGAATTGATGATGCCACGCCCGACAGTCAGTGTGAATGGAGCAGAGAGGAAGGAGGGACGCGGCGCAGATCACGTGAGTATGATTCTTTTTTTTTTTTTTTCGTTCCAGCTCCCCCTACCAACGACGGACCCCCCCCCCGCAGAAAAAAATAAGTTAAAAAATAAAAAATAAAAATCACCAAATAGAAAAAATTTTTAAAAAATGAAAAATTACAAATCAGCACGCGAGGGCCGGCCCGGGCCCCCTGGCAAGCCCAGACCCGGGTAAAATGTACCCCCCCCCTCTCGACGGCCCTGCTGAGGATATCAAAACTACAATAAATGACACAATAACTATAAAGCTAACTACAGTGATCCAGTCATAGTCCACACATTTCCCTTCATGGTTCACATTTATATAAAATGTGTAGCGTTGATTCTTCTTCTAAACTTAACATCTTCATGTCTTATATTTTACCAAATAAAAACATGGGGCCTGATTCATTAAGGAAAGTTAAGTAAAAAAAAATGAGTAAGTAGTCTCCTGGACAAAACCATGTTACAATGCAAGGGGTGCAAATTAGTTTTCTATTTTGCACATAAGTTAAATTCTGGCTGTTTTTTCATGTAGCACACAAATATCAACTTTAAATTTAAGTGTACAAATTTAAAAGCTGAATTGTTTGAACAAATAGTATATTATTGGCTTTTCCACAAATTAAGTTTATTCAGATATACGGAAAGATAGATCAACTGCAATTAAAACTCAGTAGTCTTTGACCTCTCTGAGCCATACTGTATTATGGCCAGCTTCGGTTGAGCACATGGTTGGAGGGTTTCTCTGTGGATAACCCATTCCAAAAGCCAGATTTTGAACAGTCTGATAATTGAAGAAGTGAAACCATGGACAACTGTCCTTCAGGGTCTGACTTAAGCCACTGCCTACACCCCCACAAACAGCCATCACAGAATATGGCCCAGAGGGTTTAACATAAAAGATCACAGATAATAATTCCCTAGCTAACACTAATGATCTCCACAGACTAGTGGACAGTCACATACAATAGTGGTAGCATAGTGACATTGATAATATAGTGAATGGTATTTTGCAATAGAAAGTAAAAGATGCAATTAATTGCTTAAAAATATCTCAATACTTTATTTAAACCAACCAGTGTCTTTATTCAGACACAGAGGAGGCATTTGCAAACCATAAACAGGCCCAATGCACATTTTACTGCCATGCACATACATGGGCCTTATACATCAAGGCATGCATTCTGAGTATAGCCTGCAGTTAGTTTTAAACTCACATATTTAGGCTCTGCGTACTCCTGAATTCAACAAGAAACGGATAGATGTGCTGATGAATTCAGCTGTAGGTCTGGTGTTCTCTACTATACAAGACGCTGCAGGATACGTCCAATACATATGTGGATTATAAATTTGCAAAAGATTCCAATATTAAATTAATGTCACCTGTTAATAACACAGGCATTAATGATAAAATAGTAACAAAATTAATTCCCCCCCCCATAAAATACATGCATTAGGATGTTCTTAATGTCTACTGAACATAAAATACATTTTTACAGTTGCACCTGTTTGCAAACACATGTAATAGCATGTGTATGCAACTGTCGTCACTAGTACTCAGGACTTAGACTAGCCCTGTAGCTGGAGCAAGAGATACGGCAGAAAAACAAGTACCTTTGCAATGCACAGAGCTTGATTCAGACGTGCCTGTGTGAGTTTTAGTTTGGCATGCTCTTACTGTAAATTGACTAGAGCCAAACGCCCCGTTCTCTCCCTGAAATTGTAGTAAGTGTCCTTTGCGCTCAAAGACGGAGCATCTATATTTACTGACGTATACTCCTCTTCTGGGCATGTGTAGAGTGATTTTGCATATGATACGCTCAAAATCGGCAGATAGGTGCCCTGATGAATCAGACCCATTGTGTGTATTTTCAGTGTCGTGTACTATTTACCTAATTTTTCTTGTTCTATTGTCGCACAGATATTTTGCATGTTGTATATTACTGTGTTTCAGTGTGTATGAGAAATGTGTGAGTCTGTGTGTATGAGAGATGAAATGTGAGTGAGGGTGTGTGATATTCAAGCTTTGTAAAATAGGAACAATAGAAGTGAAAATTTGGGTTGAGGCACTGTGGAAAGTTTGGCCATATGTAGCCATGCGTTCACTGTACAGTTTTGGGAATACATTGTCTGTTTAGCACATGGAACCAGGATGTGGACCTTACTATCTGAAGGCCTCCACTGGCCCAACTCCCCCATTTATCTATTTCCCCCACCCTCAAGCTGCTGTTCATTTTATGTTCCCCCCATATTTATATGTTCTCCCCTCAAGACTGTACACTATAGTGCTCCCCTTTAAATCAATCAGTTCTCCCCTTTAGACTGCTGTACATTGGGGTGCTCCCACTTATGTCTATGTGTTCTCCCCCTCAGTGCTTCCAGACACTCCCTCTGCCACAGTCCCCACACTGTTTCCAGACACTCCCTCTGCCAAAATCCCCCACGCTGCTTCCAGAATTCCCTCTGCTACAGTCCCCCATGCTGTTTCCAGAATTCCCTCTGCTACAGTCCCCCATGCTGTTTCCAGAATTCCCTCTGCTACAGTCCCCCATGCTGCTTCCAGAATTCCCTCTGCTACAGTCCCCCATGCTGTTTCCAGACACTCCCTCTGCCACAGTCCGCCATGCTGCTTCCAACACTCCCTCTGCCACAGTCCCCCACGCTGCTTCCAGACACTATGCTGCTTCCAGACACTCCCTCTGCCACAGTCCCCCATGCTGTTTCCAGACACTCCCTCTGCCACAGTCCCCCATGCTGTTACTAGACACTCCCTCTCCCACAGTCCCCAATGCTGCTTCCAGACACTCCCTCTGCCACAGTCCCCCACATTGCGTTCAGAAACTCCCTCTGCCACACTCCCCCACACTGCTTCCAGAAACTCTCTCTGCCACAGTCCCCCACACTGCTTCCAGAAGATCCCTCTGCTACAGTCCCCCATGCTGTTTCCAGACACTCCCTCTGCCACAGTCTCCCACGCTGCTTTCAGAAACTCCCTCTGCCACAGTCCCCCACGCTGCTTCCAGACACTATGTTGCTTCCAGAAACTCCCTCTGCCAGTCCCCAATGCTGTTTCCAGACACTCCCTCTGCCACAGTCCCCCACACTGTTTCCAGACACTCCCTCTGCCACAGTCCCCCATGCTGTTACTAGACACTCCCTCTGCCACAGTCCCCCATGCTGCCTACAGACACTCCCTCTGCCACAGTCCCCCACATTGCGTTCAGAAACTCCCTCTGCCACACTCCCCCACACTGCTTCCAGAAACTCCCTCTGCCACAGTCCCCCACGCTGCTTCCAGAAGATCCCTCTGCTACAGTCCCCCATGCTGTTTCCAGACACTCCCTCTGCCACAGTCCCCCATGCTGCTTCCAGACACTCCCTCTGCCACAGTCTCCCACGCTGCTTTCAGAAACTCCCTCTGCCACACTGCTTCCAGACACTCCCTCTGCCACAGTCCCCCACGCTGCTTCCAGACACTATGCTGCTTCCAGAAACTCCCTCTGCCAGTCCCCTATGCTGTTTCCAGACACTCCCTATGCCACAGTCTCCCATGCTGCTTTCAGAAACTCCCTCTGCCACAGTCCACCATGCTGCTTCCAGACACTCCCTCTGCCACAGTCCCCCATGCTGCTTCCAGACACTATGCTGCTTCCAGAAACTCCTTCTGCCACAGTCCCCCATGCTGCTTCCAGACACTCCCTCTGCCACAGTCCCCCATGCTGTTACTAGACACTCCCTCTGCCACAGTCCCCCACACTGCTTCCAGACACTCCCTTGGCCACAGTCCCCCACACTGCTTCCAGAAACTCCCTCTGCCACACTCCCCCACACTGCTTCCAGAAACTCCCTCTGCAACAGTCCCCCACGCTGCTTCCAGAAGTTCCCTCTGCTACAGTTCCCCATGCTGTTTCCAGACACTCGTTCTGCCACAGTCCCCCACGCTGCTTCCAGACACTCCCTCTGCCACAGTCCCCCATGCTGGTTCCAGACACTCCTTCTACCACAGTCCCCCATGCTATTTCCAGACACTCTATTGGCCACCGCCCCCCACACTGCTTCCAGACACTCTCTGCCACAGCCCCCCACACTGCTTCCAGAAACTCCCTCTGCCACACTCCCCCACACTGCTTCCAGAAACTCTCTCTGTCACAGTCCCCCACACTGCTTCCAGACACCTCCTCTGCCACAGTCCCCGATGCTGTTTCTAGAAACTCCCTTTGCCACAGTCCCCCATGCTGCTTCCAGACACTCTATTGGCCACAGTTCCCCACGCTGCTTCTAGACACTCCCTCTGCCACAGTCCCCCATGCTGCTTCCAGAAACTCCCTCTGCCACAGTCCCCTACGCTGCTTCCAGATACTTAATCTGCTACAGTCCCAGATGCTGCTTCCAGACACTCCCTCCGCCACAATCCCCATTCCCTGCTTCTAGAGACCTCATCTACCACACTCCCCTTCCCTGCTGCCTGGCACCCCGTGTGCCACACTCCACCTTTCCTGGTTTCAGAGCCCCATCTGTCACACTCCACAGTCCTACTACCAAACTGATCACCAATGCCAATTGCCCAACAACATATTTCTCTTCCCTTCTGCCAGACATTCTCTGCTGCTGCACCTGACTTGCCACTTTCTTCCCTAACCAGACCCTAGACTGGTCTCCCTGCACTAGTTTCATAGCTGAGCTGGAGACATCAGAGGAGAGATGACAGAAGACAGAGAGAAAAAAAGAAAACAGAAAACATACAGTTTGATATAGGTAAGTGCATGCACAGTATTTTTTATTTATTACTTATATGAGTATAGAAGAATTTCAATTTTTTTATGAATAGTCTTTTTGGGTGCAGAATATTTAAAATATATAACATATCTTATATAACAGGGTGCTTTTTAAACGTAAACTTATTTAAATTAATAAAGTACCTCCACTTGAGCCGCTGTTTTCAAATCTTCCACTCTCTAGCTGACATGATGAGTTCAGGCTGGTAAGTGGGGATTTGATAAAAACTGGAAGAATTAGCGCAGCGCTGAGGCGTTACAGTGGTATCTGTATAATTAACAAATACTAAAAGTAAAATGTATACTTTATTTAACTCTAGTGGCTGGCCTTGTCTCTCTGGTGGCTGTCCACACCCCTTCTGGTAGCGTGCCCCCACTAACTGGGGCACACATACACTGTTTTGTGGGCCTCTAGTATTACATTCCCCCTGTGGGCCCTTCATGCCCCAGTCCAACACTGCAACTGGAATGGGCTTAGCCACCCAGTCTGTTAGTCAGGGAAAGAATGTGTATTAGTCATAACTACCAGAGGGACACTAACTGGATCAGGGTAATAATGCACCAAAGGTAATTAGAGCTTTTTATTTGATCAAATCTTAAAACTATATTGTTTAGGGTTGTAGGGTTGTATACTCCTTTAATGTACTAGTGTTCACAGTTCATTACATAAATCTGTTCTGGATGTTTTTGTTAACATTTCTGTTGATTCTGTGACATAATCATAGAAGGGCTTCCTTTGTATTACTGTCTACTCAGACATGAAAAGAAGAGGTAACAAGATATACCGGCACACTGTCTGCCAAACCAGCTCTGCGTCACAGTACCTTTCTTGCAGCTGTGTTATTTGGTATATCTCTCCCTGTACCTTACAGAAAAATGTCATCAGATATTTCTGCTATAAAAGAATAAAGGTTTTGTCTGACACCAGCTACAAGAATAAACAAAATTGTGTAACTCTTGTTAAGAGAATGAAAAAGTTCATGTTCATGTCTGCACTTGTTGACATTTTGACACATTTTTTGACTGCTTTTTATGTAAGTTTCAAAACAGTGCAGCATCCATTGCAGCTTCCATTGCCCATACTTATAATGTCAAACCCAGGTAGTCTGTACAGTAATGGTGCGACACAAGCTGATTTTCTGCTGCATTTTCTTCCTCTAGGAAGCATTGTTTTACATATGTGGTAGAGGTATGTCAACGCTGGAGGTGTTGCAGGCACAGCCATCGCAGATGAATGCAAAAAACAAGCTGGAAAATGCTTAAGCGGTTTAAACGAGGAACCATGGAGGCTTACGATGAAGTCAGTCCATGTAGTTTTTTGCATATTAAATGTAAAACATTGTTTTGCAAAACAACAGGTATGATTTCATTTGGGGTAAGTTTATTTTCTTACATGAATACATATCCATTTAACATTTTAGCAATTGATCAGTATATTGTGCTCACAGTGTCAAATATAGAGTATGTCTAGCAGGGAATATATAGTATCATCGATAATATCCCAATAAAATATGGAATCTACAGTACCCAGCAGAAAGTGCAGTACCCAATATTATAGTGTCCATCAGCTCTGTACACTGCTTATAAAAGGAATCCATCACACTCGCAATTTTTTTTATATTTTACTTTATTATTGTTCAATTGTTTCAACAATTAGTTGAAAAATGTCCAGCAATATTTCAAAGAACAGTTTATTTTTCAACATGGGTTTATGAAATTAGTTTCTATCCTTTACCCAATTGGTGATTACAATAACCTGTTTTCGGATTTGCCTTGGCTTTGATTTTTATAATGGAATTCTTGTTTGGAATTGCACTAATTAAAGGCGAGAACTCTCACAGACAGGTGTTTTTGTTATGATTCAATTGAAGAAAAGTAACTATGTATATGGACTTCAATCAGTTATTTCACCTTTGAAGACAACAGACTGCTCCATGATTTATTTAGATGTATCTTGTGCATTCAGATCTGGACATTTTTTTTATTTTGTCATTACAGCATATTTTATGTTGATCAGTGACAATAATTTCTGAATAGGTCAATTTTAATACCATAATATAAAAAAATGTGAAAAGTACCAAATGGGATGAATACAATATAAATATTCTCTAGTAATGTTGCCATTTGTAGTTTTATGAGCAGTAACATGCCCAGCAGTAGTAACATGCCCAGCAGTGGTAATACCCAGTAATAAACTGGGCGATGGTAATACTGAGTTCTGGTCCAGCAGGGGTAATAATTTCCTTAAGGTCCCTAGATGTGGTAATATATTCTGCAAAATACCCAGTTGTAATATTCCAATGAAAGTTATGTGTCCAATGGTAAAAAGTAATATGCCCAAAGATGTGCTCAGTTATAGCAATACACTCAATTAAATGATCAGCAGTGCTAATCTGACCAGAAATATGCCATAGCAGTGTTTCCTCCTGTTTCCAAACCCTACCACTTCCCTGGCTTATGTTGTCTCTCATTCCTTGATCTACTACCTACTCCAGGACCCTAGACGTTTGACCTCCACAGCCCACATTTTGTGAGCAGTCTTTTTTGTACATCTACATATGTGTTGGCCCACAGCTCAAATGCTGTTTTTATGAATAAGAGCATGGATTTGCAGGCTAAGCTAGTGGTATCTGCAGGGGTGCAAAATGTAGCATCTTCTGACAGGAGTAGCTGGGATAAGAGTGTTCTTGCTGGATGCAGTCTAGGGACATAAATGCACCAAATTTTACACCCATGTGCAAAACAGGGATTTGAATTGTAGGACATGATAACATAAATGATATTTAAGGGGGTAAAGTAAGGTACATTTAGTAAGTATGTTCCCTGCTGTGCAGGGAGTAGCAGAGTATTTGTCTTACAAAAAAGGACTTGATTTTTACTTATACTTAGAGATTATGGAAAGGTCTATATTTTCAATGGGACAACATTTGCACCAATAAAAACAGTCAAACACACAAAAGTAACAATAAGGGCCTGATTCTTTAAGTAATGTACTTCCGGATGTATGCCGTATTTGCATGAAAATGCCCTGCGCAGTTTCAGCAATGGACTTTACCTCACTGAATGCAAGTACATGCAATTCATCTCTTAATGCAATTGACACTTCCGACAGCCTACTATTTGAAGGGCGGAACGGGGAGGGAAGAGGCCAGGGCCTGATTAGACGGGCTGGGTTATGGCCTAAGGTGCAAGGATTTTTGGGGGAGGGTTGCAACATTTTTCACAGTATAAAATTGTGAAAGGGAGAGGTATAAACTAAAATTAATTTTAAAATATAAGAGAATAGTTGTTCTTAAGAGTAACGAGAAAACATGAAAGAAAAATGTAGTAGTGTTTTAATCTTAATATATTCTCATGGTATAGGCTAAAGACAATGAGTCATCTTCTTGAAGTCAGGACCAAACATGACAACCCCCTTTCACATCTTCACTCTAGTAGTGTTTGTTCATGCCTCCATTCTGCTACACAGTTTTGATTTTAATGAAAACAAATTGAGTGACAAAATTTACTGTGTCTCTCTTAAAGATCCAGGTGGAGCTGAGTTTCAAAAACATGGGAACATACACATTGGTGAGGGAGTGGGGTAGAGGAAGCCAAATTGTAAATTAAGAAAAGATTTGTTTTTGCCTACGGCATATTAGCCTAACGTGAGAGGGTGCTATTTGTGTGATAGCCCAGAGCAGCCTGAACACTTTATCAGGCATTGGAAGGGACGTATGCACATAGGCAATATACAGTAAGGGTGTACCAATATCCAGTTCATGCACATACATCCAATTCAAGCTCTGGGCATCTCTGAAGTATGCAAATTTCAGCCATATCACTTTCACCAGCTACAGGGCAGGTTTAAGTGCAGATTGATATATGTTTATATGTGTATATAAATAAAGTCAGCTTTCCAAGATAATACATTAACTAAATGTATAACTAAAATATATGTCATCTGTTAATAGCTGGCAGAATTTCAAAAGGCACGTGAAGGATACGGCCAGGGTTTACTGCCATCATGCCATATGTGGTGGTACCAGTGCCTCTATTGAACAGTGAATTGGCCTGCATAGACAGCCAGAAAGTCAAGGGGGGTGAGCGGATTGTATATTACTGGTGGCCCACCTGCTCAACGGTGCCAGTGTGACTTATCATTATTAGCTAAAATAGATACTATAATAATATAAGGACTGTGTATATTCCTGTACTATTTTTAAATCTCCCTTTTATTTTTATTTTATAAACTGTTATGTAATTTTTTTTTTACATTTTTTGGAATGGTTGACATTAAATGAACTGCTTGATGCGTGATGGAATCACCCATAGTATCTCTGAGTACTCAACTGAAATTAGCCTGGTACATTCTTACTGCCACAGCTTCTCTGGTCTGGAATGATTCAGATGCACAGAAATGTAACACAGCCAACAAGTTAGTCAGTGGTGGTATTGTTGTGCGGATTCCGATCTGATGGAAAAAATATTAAATAAATGTCAAGACAGTAGTGTGTTTACAGTACTAATTTTAAAGTTGCAGTTTACTAATCATACACATTCGCATTAGCCTAACCCAACATAATTGTAATGTATTTGTTGCTGACATTTGGTTTTCTAGCATGACATGAAATCACTATTCAGTGTGATTAAATAAACAATCAAATCAAATTACATACCTTTACAGAACTACACAGCTCTGCTGGTCTGACAGCAAATAGTTACAGTCATAAGCTATGAGGGAATTACTATCAGCTGGAAAGATGAATCCACAATTATGAGAAGTGACTAGCCAATGGTGTAAGTCGTCATCATCATCATCATCATCATCATCAATGCATGGAAGAGGTGTGACTTTTAAGTGCTGGGATGAGACAATGGCAAGGGTACAACAAAAGATTGGACTATGGAGCCTCAATGACCATACCATAGAAGGAAAAGCACTGGTGCTGCACAACAAAATCCTTCCCATTCTCAGAATTTGAACCAGGCATGGCCACCTCTGGTCACAATCTGAAAGGCCATCAAAAGGACATGTGGGGATCCAAAATGGACAGTTTAAATTGGGCAGTTATGTAACAGGAGCCCCTCAAAGGTGGGAAAGTGATTCCAGATATAACTACTATACTGCAGTCCTCTTTGTTTGCAAATGTATCCACAGGATTTTTGGTGAGAGAAACAATGGGCCTGTGACAACCCCATGTCTCAGAGGAGACTTGGCTGGGACAAGTGGGACAGCTTCTTTCCTTACAAAGACACTCCCTTGTTTTATATGGATGTGGACAAATTTATGAAGGAGCACCAACTGGACGAAGTTATGTCATACTTGTGGAAACTAAAAACGATTCACAACCTCATTAGAGCTAAGGACTCAATAGGGTCTATTCCAGGGCACCCAGTTGCTACAGCACAGTTTGTCTGGGAGAATGTAGTTTCTTAAGGGGTTCACTAACAGACATGCATTGATGGCTATCCAGGGGGGTCTGTCGTGCCCTCAGTATTTTTATGTACACTTTGAACCTGTGCAGATATAGTTTCCTAGTAACTTATCAACAAGAATACATCTAAGAATCTCATTTGGGAATGCTTCTCTGCACATGCACTGTTGGATACACTAGAATATGAACTTAGAGACAGTGGGCCTGATTCATTAAGGAAAGTTAAGTAAAAAAAAATGAGTAAGTAGTCTCCTGGACAAAACCACGTTACAATGCAAGGGGTGTAAATTAGTTTTCTATTTTGCACACAAGTTAAATACTGGCTGTTTTGTCACGTAGCACACAAATATCAACTTTAAATTTCAGTGTACAAATAATATATCAAGTATGTGTGTGCTACATGAAAAAACAGCCAGTATTTAACTTATGAGCAAAATAGAAAGCTAATTTGCTCCCCTTGCGTTGTAACATGGTTTTGTCCAGTAAACTACTTACTCAATTTTTTACTTAACTTTCCTTAATGACTCAGGCCCAGTGTGCCCAGGAACAGCCTATTGTATGAGTCAGTACTACATGCACTATTTTCGGGCACTCATACCTATGGGGTAATCCAGGAGACATGGCACCTTATGAACAGTGTAAAGGATGTTTTGTGGTTTTCTAGGAATAGCCTTGTGTTGAAAGGGAATAAGTGTCAGTTCAGGACTATTACAGGCTGATTCATTCTAGTTTGATTCCCTGCTCTGATGTTCCCCTTAACTGTCTACAATGCCCTATTCAAATGCTCTGTTGCCCAATACTGTACAGCCCCCCTCCAATGCTCTGGATAAACTCTAGTAACTGAAGCTGGGGAGATGGCCCAGTCCTGCTTTCTTGGCCAGAGATGGAGTCTCCATCCATAATAACCTGATGCTTCCTCCCTTCCTCCAAGATAACCTATATCCCCCATGCTGCCTTGTTTCCTCTCCTCTGCAAAAAACTGATGCTGTCCTGACATTACTGAGGATCTACCTTCACCACATTCCTTACATGTGGTCTGTTCATACTCCACTCTCTGGCTGACCCCTCTCCTATGGTGACCGTCTCCTCTTCCCTTCATTTATACAATCCCTGTATGTGCTGATCAATCTGTGCTGTTCTGGCCTTAACCCTGCTCTGCATCTTTCTCGGATCCCAATCATGTTTGCTAGCACAAATCTAGACAGTGGTTTTGGCCTTGTCTTTCTGGATCTCCAGTGCCCACCAACCATGGACCTAGGCATCTCTGCTCCGGTGCCTACTAGCTATTTTGCTTTGTTCCTATGGTTTCTTTACCCTGGATTGATCCTATGGTCTACCAATTAGACACTGCCTCTGCCACCCTCACGTCTAGACCTCCACATCTATCCGTGGGACCTTCTTTTCTGAACTGCAACATTTCTTCTTGTATCTACCTTCCTACCCTTTGGACTTGTTGATCTGGGCACTGGTCTCTTGACCATGCTACTCTCTCCTGGACCTCCTGAACTTACCCTTGGACACTCCTGAGCTCACCCTTGGTATCTCATTGCCGTGGATTATTTCTCCATTCCAGTTCCCCCACCCTTCACATTTGAGTTTTACTTATCCATCCTTCAGCCTGTTTTTTCATGGACAATTACATCTATTTCCCATGGCACTGTACCCATTGTTGCATTACACAGTTCTATTTTGTTGTATCGTGATTTCATCACTATATTTTGGTAACTCATTTTGCAGGATGTTGCGCTGTACTCTCTAATTATCTGATGTTGCTCATATCAAACCCTGCCAATCTCAACATTTCCCCACTTCCCTCCTTGCTTAAAACTCTCCCCTCCCCTATAACCAGATTAACTCCCTCTATAACCATACACTTATGGTGTTCATTTAAAATTGCTTGCATCCCCCAGAACGCTACTGGAAACAATTTTTCTCCTTGGCAGACCCCTCCCTTCCTCCGACAGAATTTGCCTCCTTTTTTCACATCCAAAATTGATTCCATCGGACATGAAACTGCCCCCTGTCTTCTCTCTACTGCCCCCCTTCCCAGTACCCTCTCTCCCTCCAGCCACCATGCCTTGTGCTCCTTCCACCCTACCACAGGCAGCAAAGTCCATTCTCTTCTATTGTCCTTTCTCCCTCAGCCTGCCCTCTGGATCCCATCCTTTTGCATCTTCTTAGACCCCTCTCCCCCATCACCTGCTCTCAACTTGCCCAGCTATTCAACTTATCCCTGTCCACTGGTATCTTTCCCTCAACCTTCAAACATGCCCTTATCTCACCCATTCTCATAAAACAAAAAAAACAACCTTGACCTCACCTCCCTGTCTAACTACTGCTCCATCTCTCTACTCCCCTTTGCCTCCAAAATACTTGGATGACTCATCTACAATGGCCTCAATAGCTACCTCTCTGACAACTCCCTCCCATACAACCCCTAATATTACTATTATTATTATTATTATTATTATTATTATTATTATTACCCTTTTTTATATAGCACAAACATGTTACACAGTGCTTTTACAGATCACCTCCCTTGGTGGGGCACTGGATGTGTGCTTATCACCTGAGTAGACCTTTGTGTGAAAAAGACTTGTATAATCTATGGGAAAGCAGGCAAAAATAGTAAACGAATATACATTTTATGGTTGTTTCTCTAGTTACTCTAATGTAATTAATGCAGTCTCTAAGATGTATCTCACAATTTAATTGGTTAGCTATTCTGAGTACATCAATATTAAATATTTCTTCTTAGTCAAGGTCTGACTCTATTATAGGTCCCAAGAATAGAGTAACACATTTAAATTATTTTTTCCCTGGAATGTAGAATTTTTGTGCGTTAGAGATAGAATACATAAAATGTTACAGTTTTTCTTTGTTGTTTTCTATTGCTGAAGGAACTCGATCCATGTCTCCTCTATCTAATTAAATAATTAATAGTGATGTAATGCTACTAAACACAGGAAAGGCATCATGTCTCTCCTGCCCTAATATGGCCAAACCCTCTTGAAGGAGTAATTTCAATGTCATTGCTTTTCCATTGGGATTTACACACATGCACATCATTTTTTTAGGACATTTGCCAAGTTGTATATTTTCAATGGCCGGATGGCAAGTGGTTAAATAAATCTTTGTATAGTCCTCAGATATATTTTTATACATATGCCTTTGTTCAATGTATGCCAGCTTTATCAGTTCTCAAATGTACTTCTTGCAAACAAATGCCCAAAACTGTATGCCATATTTGATATGTGGCAAGGGACTTCTACAGCGGTGAAATCATCTTTACATAATGTGCATCAATTCCCTTTTTATGCATCCCAGAATTTTATTTCAAACACAGAAAAATCCTTATAGGCACTTAATATAACACCAGAACTCCAGCAGCTATCAAAGGGAGGCTGCAATCCTCCTCTTATAGCCCACGGGTCAAAACATGTTAGAAAGACAACACTAATGAGTCTGATAAAAATGACAAACAAAATAATTAAAAACTACAAAAAGCTATGTCTGTGGGTGGCAAAAAATAGCAATAACAATTTTATTCTCAGATAAAAATCAAACAATAAAATATTACACTGTAGTGTACTCTACATAGCAGTCAATTAAATAAATACTCATGTGTAATTTATTTCAAATCTCGGCACTAGGATCAGAGAAAATAATCGATAATGTCTAAGGTTTACAAAGGAAAACTGGCTATCCTATTAGTCTTTGCTATTCAGGGTAACGACTACTGCTTGACTTTGACCACGAATCCGGATCAACTACTTGGCACCTTGCAAACTGCTACCAGCCTACCTGTGTACAGATCAGCTGTTTGCTACTGGCCACAACTGAATTGAACTATCTGCTACTTGGTTATTGCCTTCAGCTTTACTGGCTATCAGAACACCATTTCGTCTTTTTCAAACAGGAAAGTCTGTGCTGATGGTTATCAACATCAGCACAGATCTTGCACCAGGAGAAAACACCCGCAACAGATACGTCTCCTAGAAACCTAATCTGCAGCTGCGTCCAACTCAGCATAGCATGTAAAGCGCGTGAACACACCTGTACATGCTAGGCTAGCCCACTACCTCCCCATTCCTCCTCTCTAACTGTCTTTGGCTTACCCTTATGAGTTGCACTTGCATCCGACTCTACATCAGGCACTATGTTGTTACCATGACCTGGAAGTATAACATCATTTTTCGTTTCTCTACATTAAACTTTCTTCCATGTTCCTGCTCAACATTACAATTTGCCTTATTCCTTCTGTAGTGAGATAATATCCTCTTCTGTGTTTTTATTCTATGGGCCCAAATCACTGTGGTACCCCACTAACTACTAACTTCTAAATACGTTCAATTAATAACACCCCTCTGTTCTGTATTTGTAAGCAGTAATCTACCCATGTACATACATTTACCCTAGTCCAACTATACTCATTTTATGCACCAATATGTGAAACAATATCAAACGCTTTTAAAAATCCAAATATATCACATCAATTGCGCAGCCAAGATCCAGTTTGCAATTTACTTCCTCAATGCAAACTAGTCAGTCTGACACTGTGTTATGAGTTTATTTTCTATAACATATTTTTAAATAGCATCCCTTGGAATTGCTATAAATATTTTGCCCCCGTCAAGTTTACCAATCTGTAATTTCCTTGCTCCGATTTTTTTTCCATTTGCAAATATTGATATCACAACTGCTTTCCTTCAGTAATCTGGTACGGACCAAGTTATGATGGAATCGACTTCTAACTGGCTATCACTATTGGAGTGCATACTCAAGTCTTATGGCAGACACAAAATCTACCACCACTACCGCTCGCTCATATAGTATTCCATTTATAATATGAAAGACCTGCTAATGACATACACATATGTACTCACACATACATATACACAAACAACACAAGTGGCATGTATATGAAAATAGACAAGTAAAACATATTGTTACTTGTGTCACATGATTTATTTAAGAGTGTCCTAGGAACACATAACGGTCAAATATTGCAAATAAATCAGGGAACCAAACCCATACTTGCCAACTCTCCCAGAAAGTTTGGGAGACTCCCGAAATTCGGGTCAGTCTCCCGTGCTCCCGGGAGAGCTGGCATTTTTCCCGGATCCAAGACGACACAATTCTCGGTGAATCACGCCATTTTGGAGGGTGGGAGGGGGCGGGGCGAGGCCAATCGCATCATTTTGGCCAAAATTACGTGATTGGTCTCGCCCCGCCCCCTCCCGCCCTCCAGTCAGTCCCCCAACTCCCGGAAGCAAGTTTCCGGGAGTTGGCAAGTATGACCAAACCACAGTAGATTTGTTATTCTACGGCTATGTAAAAGTATTGATCATTAAAAAAAAGTTTAAGCTTAGCTTTTGGTAAACAAGATATATAACGAAAATAAATTGATCATGCACGGCCAAGGGTCCAAGTACTTTGCACAATACAGAATACAAAAACGACATATTATTTATAAATCATTCTTTGAGACAAATGCAAGCCTAGCATTTTCTTAAAACTCTGTAGGGCGTAGTTTTTAAAAGGCGAAAAGCCCATTTACCAGTGAAACCGAGGACAGTAATAGGGTTTGGTTTTGCTGTGCCCTACATGCTGTTGATGTTTCCGTATAAATAATATTTACTGCTATGTTTTTATTATTCTTATGGGTAAACGCTTAAAAACAATTTTTAAAAACAATTTAATTCAAGTGTTCACGTTTTAATAACAGGGCAATAGAAAGCTCAGATCTGAGCCAGAAAGTCGTATCACGCATATGCATAAGGATGGAGACTGTCCGTATCGCTTATTGCTCTGGGCCAGCATCATCCAGGACAGCTGGTTAAGACTCAGCTGCCTCTGCAATTGTTTTAAAAACAATATGGTGGAAAGGAAATTATTCAGTACAATAATGGACAGAAAGGCAGCAGAAACATCACCCACATAACTGTTTATAAGGTACAGTAGTTTCAGAGCTAATTTTTTCACCAACTTACTAAACCCACAATTTAATTTTTCAGTGATAAACAACTGCCCTCTGCTGGCCATATAGAGAACAAACACACACCATGACAACTGCAAATAACGAGCACTGTGGTAGCTGAAAATAACATTAATCTTCTGTAGATGTAATGTTCATGATGAAATAATGAAAAATTATATGCAAATGTATAATTGACTTTCTCTGTATGAATTTTAAAACAGTCTTCGTAATTAATATACTACTAGAGGAACTAGAGCTGTAATAGCGCATGCCACTACATGGCCCTGTGAAATCTGGGTTGCTCATTTTAACTTGACTTTTGGGGAACCACAAGTGCCAGCATGCCCTGACACCCAGGACCCACTGTGTCCTGTAGTGCACCAATGTTAAAATGTATATAAAACACACCCCTTGCTAAATCTTCAATATTTTATTTAAAAAAAGAAAACCTTACTTACCAACTCTGTTCTTCTTTCTTCATTACGATCCAATCTTAAAAGCTTTTAATCCAAAGCGAGTGAAGTAAAAAAAAGAACTAAAAAAAATATTCCAAATGATGTTAAAAACAAAAAGCCTAAAAATATTCAAATAGATGGAAAAAAGAGGCCCAAAAAAAATCCAATAGATGAAAAAAAAAGCCCAAAAATTATTCCAATGGATGAAAAAAAAAAAAAAGAAGACAAAAATACTTGCAAGTGATGAAGAAACAAATCTTTAGTCTGGCAGTTTGATACCCAAAATAATCCAGCCGGAAGATGCTTAGCAAAACAAAAAAAAGGGTTACCGAGATGTCGCAATAGCCCACTCGGAATTGCCAGCTTGTATTGTCGTTTTAATGCCGGCAGTGTGACTGTTGGTATTTTCACTATTGGTAATCACACTGCCAGTATTTTATCCGCATAAGTATTTTATACATGTAGGTATTTAGAATGTTGGGATTTTTTCTATGTCGGTATATACACTGTTTTGTATTTTTCTCCATGTCAGTAATTACACTTTTCGTGTTAGTATTATTTTCATCAGTATTTTCACCGTTGGAAATTTGTACCCAACTCCCTGAATTCTATAGGCAGAGAATGTATGCTGTGTGTGCCTCCTAATTAATATTAGTTCTTCATTTGCTATTTTAAATAATGACTACATTGATATGTATTCTTTTTTACACTGGCCAGTTATTCAATTTCATAAGAGTTATTATTGCTATTATTATCCTTTATTCATAAAGAGCCAACATACTAAACAGCGCTGTACAATGAGGGAATCATGATATCATGACATTGGCGGCTGGCATTTGCAGGCTGTGTGGTATGATTGCAATGATTAGAGAGAGTGGAAGATGGAGACATGAAAGATGAGTTAGTCATTGTAGATTTTTTTTTACCATTTTTCTTAACTGAACTTCCTCTTCTGATTTTGGATAATGATTTCTATTTTCTACTGCACGAGCATTCTTGTGGTTATCTGCTAGCTGGAGTAGTTGTGTTTCTGTTTTTTTTTGGGTATCATGCTCGATGCTGGACAGACAGCCAGGACACTTGATTTCCATGTTTTCAGAAGTAGTAGTTGCAGTTGCTGCCACCAAAGAGGCTGCAGAGATCACCAAAGGAGGAACAGAGATGGAAACAGCAATTACAGCAAGAGTTCTTTAAGAGGCCTGGCTAAGAGTTGGATGTAAGTTCAAGATACAAAGTTCTGCTTTTTTTTCTGCACAGTAAAACAACGCGGAATTTTCAGTTTTGTGTAAGTTGCACTTGCATTTAATAAATATCCCCTACCAAAACTCATATTACCTTTATACCCAACATTACATTAACAGCACTTACATTACATGAATAACCCACCACATAACCTCAATAATCCCAATATATACATTAATACCCTCCTTCCAGATAACATTAATGCCCAACCATCACATTTATCTGCTAGACTGCTCTCCAGACTGTGAGAGGAAGACTCGTCTTTCTGCCTCCTGCACAGCCTCTAAACACATGAGTAGGCACCAGCCCATGTGTGCTGAAGGGATGAGAGGGTGGCTGGCCTACACCGAGTGGAGGGAGGGGTAGGAGCCATAGGATAGGACAGGGGTGAGTAAGAAACAGGAAGAGAAGAGGTTGTGTAGAATGGAAGGGGAGGAATAGAAGAGAAGCCACACAGGACATCAGAGAGGACTAGCAGATTAGCCCTCTGCCCTGAATAGATGTGCACATTGTCTGTCAGCCTAGTCATGCGGATCTAGGCTGACAAACAGGGAGCTAAACCAGTCTGCACAGGTGGCTGACCCAGTTGTTAGCAGCAGGACATTTAACACAATTGCTGGTTCATGCGTTATTTGCCAGCCACCAGGAAAGACACTAAAGCCAGGGCTTCAGACCTCCCTGCCCCATTACAGTACTATTGTGGATACAGGGTGGATCCATTCGTTGAGGGGCTGGCATGGGGCTCCAATGTTGAACCATGGGTACACACCCTGCAAGTAATATAATTATATTGTACTTCCTTTCCCTACCTCATTGTGCATTCACCTGGAGTGGTGACAGCGAAGACAGAATATTTGTCACAACCTATTTTGAGAGACACTGCAGTACAATGGCTTTACTCATTGATTAATTGAACAGGAGCATCTCAATGCTAGTACTAGCAAGTACTTCTTCTAGTAAAGATCATGTATGATGAAAGTCTCAGACAGGACCCTCCAAAAAACACTTTCTGATCTCTCACAATACAAAAGCTCTTTAAAATCATAAGGGAAAACAGTGATAATAATAATGATTTTGACAGATTTCATAAGAAAACAAAGGAAATAGCCATCTTCACATCATCACATATGCCATCAACAGTGGCCAGAAAACGATCAGATTATGGCCATATATTTTTATTTTTACTAGTACTAGTCCTACTACCGCTCGTTCTAGGATCTTCAGTACCTAATCATGTCTATCAAGGTTGTAAATCTTCTGAATCTTCTCATGCATCATCTTCTAGTTCTAAATCAGGCACCTCTAAGAATCAGAAGAAAAACATTGAGCCTGAAGAAGAACCAATTGTGCCTTCATGAAAATCTTCTTTATATTGGTGCTAACACTGATGAGGTTGAGGTTGATGATTAAAATGAGGAAGATGTTATTCTGAGCCTGAACACTAATCCTTTGTAGAAAATCCACTATATTTTAACAACCAAGCACTTCAGCCACAAAAATGAAATTCCCTGTTGCAGCTGAAGTGCCCGGTTTATTAGACTATGCATGTCCTGTTTATTCTATATAAGAAATGTTGGGCTTTGGCCACCTGTATCTTTTATTAAACTGTCATCCTATTATCTATCTGAGACTGCATTGTCTGTCTGTTTCATGTGCATCTGATGCCAGACTGAATTAAGAGCACTTGTAGTTCTACATGTTGATATCTCTCATAGACAGAAAACTATCAGTTATTACAATTGCATCTTTATTATATTCAAATTTTAAAAATAACAGGCTATTATAATTTTAATAACTGAAACCAAATCAAAATTGATTTATTAGCATTATAATATTTCAATATGTGATTATGAGCATACACTTGCATGTCCTACTTAATCTGCAACTTCAGGATGCTTGATTTCTCACCCTACCTGTGAATACCGCTTAAAAGGTTTCTTTAACTTTGTGAAGTTTAATATGGAGTATTGCTATACATAATACCAATAGAAACTGTATTTTTACAACATGTTTGTGTCTACTTCTAGTAGTATAGTTGGGTTCGGAATGAAATTCCGACAGAAGAAATAATGATACTTATCCTGCAGACATGAAAATGCTGACAGGGTAAATGCCAGCATTTCCATTTGACCTACACTGAGATGCCAACAATCACAATGTCGACATTAAATGAGCAATTCCTGTATGCACAAAACAGTGTTAAAAAATAAAATTAAAACAGTAGTAATTATTTAATATTTATAACCTTGCATCTTTCATATTTTCATTATGCAGCGGGTGCTTCTGCATACAGAAGTAAGTTTGCTTAAGAGGTTTATTTTGGTGGTTTCAAGCTGCAAAATAAAATGATTTTTGTTTTTTACAACACTTTGAAATATTGGTATGGTTTTTTGTGATAGACAGCTACAGGACATTTGGAATTTGTTTTGGGGTTTAAAACGTACAAGAATTGGATATAATAAAGCTTAGAAGAATCAGATCCATTAAAACTTACAATATTTGGATCATTTATAGATATAGAACACAGATGTTGGTAAGCATTATTGGAGTTTTATTTGTAAATACATTTTAAGGTGCCAACGAGGATTGTGGTTTATTTAAATTTTGGATTGGTGCACTACAAGTCGCAACAGGCCCTGCATGCTGGCACTTGTGGTTTCCCAAGTGCCATCATGCCCTGGCTGCCATGGGTATGCTGGTGCTTGTAGCACTACAAACACCAGCATGTCCAGACAATTAATGGCAGCCTGGGCTTGCTGGGACCTGTATTGCACCAACTCAAAATAGTGTCTTCCTAACATTTAACTCTTTTATTTCCCTACACTCACCACCCAGGGTTGTAGAAAGTGCCCTAGTGCTTTCAGCATGGAGCTGGGATCTTTGCAGTTTTTTTGCCCCCCCCCCCTCCCCCCCCCCCATCTCCCTAGGAAATCCAGCCGCATGCTGTCCAGCCTGTGACAAATTGGCATCATGGCAGGGCATTGAAACCCCACGCTGTAGGTTCCTCTGTTATGGTGCCACCAGCCTGTCTGGCACAGCCTAGAGCAGGTTCTAGTAAAATCGTGAGGAACCCACGCTTTTTGTCCCCCCAATTTTGCTAGTATCAGCACTAGTTTGGCTAGCAGCACTAGGGTTAATCTGAAGAAGTGAGGGGCAGGTTTTTTTGTAACCATTTGTGTGTGGGCGGCTTTCATGTCCACCAGCGACAGTACAAATTTTTTGGTGTTTTTTTTTGGGGGGGGGGAGGGGGGGGGGGTTGTGCCGGACCCACAGGCAATGCTCATTTAATGTTGGCATTGTGATTGTCTGCAATCACACTGTTGCCATTTTCTCAGTGTAGGTCATAAATATCAGCATTTACCCTGTCAGCATTTTCATGTCGTCAGGATAGTGTCGAGATTTCTTCCTATTCAGTACACACGACAACAATGTCATGTAATGTACACACATGGATACACAAGCACTGCCTTCAATTTTAGAGCTTTTTCGAGGAACACTTTGCTGCTGACCTTATCTATGTAAACACATCACGTGTAATTTCATTCGACATGCAGAAATAGAGGAATTTTAATGTTCAGTTGGTCAGTACTGAAAATTAGGGGCATTTCCAGGGAAATATTTTCCAAAGACAAGCCTTTAACAACTGGTATTGTCCCACTACATTGCACACATACAAATAAACATGCACACTTGACACACCTTTACAGGAAGAAAGACAGTTATAGACAGAATCACACACAAATACAGATTTGCACATTACAGAACACTTCAAAACATACATATATAGGAAATAACACAATTCTTTGAATTACGAAATACAAAATTACAAAATTACAAAATACAAAAATAACTTGACGCTAGACATTATACAGGCTATTTGGTATAAATAAAATTGTGACACAAAACAGTTTGGTGTTCTAGGTGTGCTTCTAATGTGAATCTGAAACAGGAGGCCACGCCACACCACTCTGTTATATACAATACACTAGGTATACAATATCTTAAAATTCTCAGTATCAAATAAATATGATTGTGCCAAGGCCCCAGTGAGTAAGTTCCAGAGGTATTAAAGTTTTTTCATACTTACTTATCTTACCTCTGTAACGTCCCACAAGAATTTTGGGGGTTTGCAAAATAGATGAGGAACTGTAACAGTGGGTGTTCCATTTCTCCAAACGTTATAGTTAAATACATATTTATTAAGTAATATAATAAGGTCTACCAATAATAGCCTATACTGCATAACTGTACAATAAACTCCTTCAGTATTATTACAGTTCTCAGCAGTGGTAAAACATTCTGATGAAGAAGAAATATTTTTATTACAAATTACTTTTTATAGCACTTGTTTTGACTATTGTATTCATCACAGTGCTAATTATGATAACAATTATTTCACTCAGATGTAAAATAGTTACATAATATTCCTACAAAAGACACTTAGAGAGATCTATAGAGAAATACTGTCATCTAGTGGCAAATACATTTAATTGCCAGTGAGAAATTTCACAAGATAACTGTGACTTATATTTACCTAGCAGATATCCATATCTATGTTAGCTTTTAGTAGATGCACCGGAGTTTACTATTCAGTACATATATGTTTGCTGTGTCTGACTGCTAACTGAGGTACTATAAAGTCTTCTTACTCTCAGGTACACGTTTCTTTCATGTTATTTTACCCTATGAATTATATTAGCCTAGGAAAGGAAGAAGAATACTACAAAGACAATTTGATTAATTTATTATACTATGGGGGCATTATTATTGATTTATATCAGTATAGGGCACAATTCTTTATTTAATGGAGGCTGTGGGCAGCACTTAAAGTGCACTCTTGTGTGCTGTCTATTGCTCTCTCATGCTCACAAGAGCAGAGCGAGGGCAGCAGGAGTATAGACAGGCATTGCTGTGTCCTCCCTTACAATATTGGGCACAGCAAAGCAATGATTCACACATGGCTGGGAGTCAACATGGTTCTTCATGCCTTGCAGGAAAAGTTCCCAGTTTTTACGACATCTGAGTTTGGTCTTCCCTGCTGCATATGGTGTCCAAGCTACTCCCTTGGATATCTCCCCTAGAGCAACAGGCCCACTACTATAGAGGTCAGGGCCGTAACTAGGGCTGTGCGAGTTGGGCGTCCGCCCAGGGTGCAATGCTGAAGGGGAGAGCAGTTTATGAATATTTTAAGTTATTTGGTTAAAATTTAAGGCAAGGGAGGTGCAGTTTTCTTTCTTGCCCTGGATGTTAAATTTTAAGCTACGGCTCTGATAGAGATAATCAAAGACTATTACCCTAGTGTATCATCAGACCTTCCCATTATCTCCAATGTGCCACAACATGTAGAGTTCTCTGTGTCTGGTCTTGATTGTTGAGTGCTTTCTGCATTGTTATTTTAATACACCTTTGAAGTCTATTTTATTTTTATACAATTTTAACCATCAGTTTTTCCATCAGTCTCTATTGCAGGAATGCAGGTTAAAACTGTTGATCATAAGCTGGGGTTTTTTATCCCTCATATGTTGTGTTCACCTTTATTCTATACTTTTTATTATTTTTTTCATATTTTCATGCTGACTTTCTCTGAATTCCACTGATCCATTTTATGCATTAACTGCCTAACAGAAGAGAAATATTGCAGATATCCCTTCCATTTAGGCAAATACCATGCAACATGACAGTCCCCATAGTGTGCTATGGGAACTGTGATCAGCAACCACTGCAGGAAGCTACGAAAAAAAAAAATTCTGTAGTTCTGCCCTGTTAGCACAATCAGTTGAGAGGAGTCCTCCTTTTACCTTGTTTCCAGCCAGGCACGATCGCTGTAGAGGATACCTCCCCTGTCAGCTTGCAAACTCCTCTCTTTACTGCTTATGCATTTGCAAGCAGCAGATAAGAGGTCAGTAGTTCAAAGAAGGAATCAGTGAGTTTAATAAAGTATATGCAGTTTATTCTAAGAAATAAGTATATATGAAATTTAAGTACAATAAAATTAGTATTGTTGCTTTCAAATTAAACTGGTGTGTCTATTAAACAATTACATTGATGTCTTTATAGGGCGTCTATTTACATGAGCTTCAGGTATTTATAGGAGTCTATAGTTATATAACAATTATGTATTTATAGGGCTCTAGGGAAATAATGCTGTGTACATGTGCAGATCATTTCTGGCACATGCTCACTTATGTTCAGTGACATCGCTGAAGCTGGTGTGTCTGCACAACCTCTTTCTTTAATGCGGAGGAGGGGGTTTGCGCCTTTCATACATTTGGGTGGAAAATCATTATGTAGCGCCATGTTCTGCAGCAATACATATTTATAGTTTCCGCAGCCAGACTGTGACCAATGATACATATACCCTTATGGGGACTGCGATGCTGCAGGGTATTTTCCTAAATGGAGGGGATATTTGCAATATCTCCTCCATTAGACAGCAAATGCATAGCCACGATACTTAAACAGCTGTTTCCGCATGATTTAAGTGGCTAAGGGGCTTCATAATTAGAGCCCTTTCTGTTAAAGCTTGTGGAGTTATGTCTTGTTCCTCAGAGGGGAATTCAATTTGGTATTAGTCTTTATATGGAATAGGTTTGCCCCCTTAATGTCTCCCCTTGCGTCTTCAAAGCGCACTAGGGGGGTATATTTACTAAACTGCGGGTTTGAAAAAGTGGAAATGTTGCCTATAGCAAGCAGTCAGATTCTAGCTGTCATTTTGTAGCTAGAATCTGATTGGTTGCTATAGGCAACATCACCACTTTTTCAAACTTGCAGTTTAGTAAATATACCCCTAAATCTGCTCTCTGATATTCACACATGGTTAACGCATAGAGACTTACACCATGCTATTGGTAGACAGTTTACTTTTTTCTCTTGCGCCCGCACCATCTATTCAAGGATAGATGTCATGCTTCTAGATGCCTCACATATTCCCTCATTAACTGATGCAGAAATTTCCCAGCTGTAAGGTCAGATCACTCGGTGGTTCACATTATGTTATTCTCGACTTTTATGTTTCCTAACTCTGCTTCGAGGCTTAATGAAGCCTTGCTAACCCTCCTTGATGTGGTCTACCAGTTATCAGATACATTAAAGAAATATTTGCAAAGAATGACACTAATGATGCTTCCCCCTTCTTATTATGGGCTGCACATAAACCTGTGATCAGCAGTACTTTTTCATTCAAATAGGCATATACAAAGAAAAAGCATAGGCTGGAATGCATATTTTAACTGAGAAACCTTATTCTGTAACATTTTTGCAAAAGACTTCTTGTACTCCTAATTTAGTTTTCAAGTGGGGGATAGCAAATGTAATACAGCTAGCGGCTATTGACATAAACTTCTAGAACTTGTAAACAGAGGTCTTCGCCTATAGCATCCGCTTTGCCCGCAAAGCTGGCTGCGCCAACAGGTACTTGGATGCTCCCAGGTCTTAACTCTTAATGTAGTAGAAGTTTACATGCAATACCCCAGCAAGGAAGTCAGAGGTGGTAGTCAGAGGCAGGAGCGGTTGGTCAGGAACAGTCCAGGGTCAGGAGTACATAACAAGTAGGAGAGACAGGGACAGGCCAAGGGTCAGGGCTGGCCACAAGCAAGGATATCCAGTAACAAAGCCAGAGGTCAGGGCAATCAGAGTACAAGCAGAGTACAAGCAGGGTCCAGATACAAGCCAAGGCTCACAACAAGAATGAGAATCCAACGGACAGAGTATCCACAGCACTAGGGGCTGGTCAGCTAGTGGGTGTCAGGCGCCGTCCCGCACTCTTAGCTGGTGCCGGGATGGACACCTTCTCAACTACCGCTCGCCCCGTTGCTTGGCAACGGAGACGCTAAGCACCTCCACTCCACCAATGGTAAGGCTGGCGCCACTATTTAAACCAGACTCTGGCATCACTAGGGTGCCAGAGTATCTAGTCTAATACCTTTTCTCTAGGCTCCCCTGCTTATTACCTATATCTCCTGCCTGCATCTCCCGGATTTGGCCTGCTTGACTACCCTTTCGGATTCTCCTTGGTTCCTGTTTGATCTCCTGGTTCTGACCCTTGGTTTCCTGACGATTCTCCTGCCTGACTCCTCTGTACTTCATTGCCTGCACGGATTTGACCTCGGACTGTTCACTACATGTGTTCACGTTACCTCACTGGTAGCTACCTGGGAGAACCGCGACCGACACGTCTCAGCGGCTAAGTCCAAAACTCCTTGCGGGGTTCCCTGGTGAACACCTGGGGCGTGGTTAGACTCCACGCCTCCTTGCGTAGCAGCGCTAATACCAGCAGGTAAGGCCTTCCAACTACCTTGTTCGTGACAGTGGGTCACACAAACGCTATACCTGGCAGGGAGGCTAGGCCCTCACTGCTTTAAATACTGAGGTTGACCAATAAATTTGCTATGGCAATAACCCTGTAGTTATCCCCAGATGTCTGGATAATTAATTAAGGTCCCCCTGAGCACACACCCGGCTGTCATAAGTTGCCGGAACACGGCGCTGAACGAGAGAACGTCCCGACCATTGGATGCAAGTAACAGAGAAAGCAGGCGAGCTGCAGCGGCGATGGCTCGTAACAGACTGGTGACTTATTGATATGTTAGACACACAAAGGCTGAAAAAGGTTTTGGAGTCTATTAACTGGCAACTCTTTTTACCATGCTGCTGACATATAGGAGTTGTGAACATATTTTCTAAGCTGTTTCTTCCATTTTAAGCAAATATTACATTTTTTTTCCTCATGGGGTACTGCAAACGTTTGCCCATTTCTCCTAAACTTTTATCCTTATCAACGAAGGTGCGAGCATAGGCCATTCACATTAATAAGGCTATAAATTGTATGGTAAAGAAAATAATATTATATAGTCAGTCTGTATGTAGGCAATTTATTATGGACTGGAACTAATCCCTTATCTTCTCACCCTAATATGTGTAAATTACTTTCCTCGTTTTCACTGTGCTCTGACTTATAAGTGAATCAGATTTAGGAGGAATCTACTCAAAAACAAATTGGCAGACATCACAAAATTACTGCAATAGCTAATTACTCATGGTAACTCATGATAACGATAGAACAGGGTAAATCCATTCAAAATTCAGTTTAGTAAACTACTGTGGAAATCACCAAAATTGTTTTGATTGTTCAGGGAAAAAATAATTAAATTAAAGGAAAGTGTTTTAACTCCCAATTCCTTCTCTTGCCCGAACACTAGACAGCCTGAGCTGATTGGCAGTATAACAGAGAAACCACAAGTGTACAGTCCCCCTGCCGTAGTGAAAACCATCCCAAGCTGTTCAGTGCAAGGCTGGTACCACTCTGAGAGGGGAGGGGGGTAATAACAGCATGCTGCTCTTGCCAGAAACTATCAGCCCAGCACTGAAAATTGCTGACGCTCAACTCCCATGGGCTGTAGAATAATGAACAATATTGTGAAATCTGGAGTGGCAGGGTAACTAAGCCTCTGCTAGATCATGTTTTCAGTTGTTAAATGGACGATTGTCAAGCATTAACATTCACTTTTCTTTAGTTTGTACTAAATTTGTCTCAGTTATGGCCATAGGGTAAGTGGCAACCTGAATTAATCTTTAGACTATATCCATTCAGTTTGGGATAGCTGGGTCAATGGAAAGAGAGATAAATCTATATTGCATAAACTCATAAAAGATGCAAAAAACCTTTTAGTGCTTGGTAGGGCAGTAGCTTCAGCTAATGCTAATTGTAAGTGGTCTGCACTAGCCACCAAGGAAACAAATTCCAAACACCAAACAAAATTGCAATAGCGTTCTGAAACTACATGAAACAAAAAAGTGATCTGTGGGTAATTAATAATGTTTTATTAAGCACTTGTAATATATTAATATCTTATTACACAACTAATATGAGTTCATATATTAAAACACATGATTCAATATATAAACAAATAAAATTCACATTGCCTAGATGGCATAAATAAAATACATTAGTATAAGCTACTGGATAAGCTTATAAATGGTGCAAATACCTATAATATTCACTTTCACTCTAAACCAGATCTATTCCAAATGATTATATAGAAAAATATAATCAAGAAGTACATCAATTGCTTATGAATTAACCCCTTCCAATTCAATTAGGAGATTTTATTTAAAAAAAAAGAGAATTTCTATAGATATATATATTTATATAAATAGATGTGGAAAACTGGATGGAGAGAAAGTTAATTCAAAGTACTTACAGACAGGGATGAAAAAAATGCAAGGTGCTCCAGTTGGATCTTGGCCAGATGTTAGGGGGGTTAGGGTCCCGGTCGAACCTTTCGTTGGTTTACGCTGGGCAGAATTTTCACCCAGGGAGCCTGTTCTGAGTCTCCACTATATGAATTTGGGTGAAAACTTCACAGACTGGTAACATTGGATCCTAGAAGACATACCAGGATTTTGAGGTCCCGGTTGGACCTTCTATTTGTGTACGCTGGCCAGAACTTTGACCCGGGGAGCCTGTTCTGGGCCTTCCACTTGATGGATTTGGATGACATATAATATAAAATCAAAAACAACACTGGGCAGCCACCTCATTGGTGTGTTGGAAGAACTGCTAATTATTTTTAAAATGTTGACAGTTACAACCAACTCATTGATAACTTAATAACTTGAAGATTTAAACCCGGGCAATGCCAGGTACTTCAGCTAGTAGCAATATAAATGAGCTCCAATAAACAAAAATTAGCACTTGCACAGTATTACATGTTTTATCGCTTCCAGGCGATTTCCTCAGAGACATATGCAAACCAGTCAAGTCCACCTTCTAACAATTATCTACCGCACACATGATTGAATTCAGACAGGCAATTAACAACAGATCACTTATATTGTAAAGTTCTTTACAAAAACCAGGGAGAAAAAGGAGAAAAAAGAGAAAAAATAAAAAGGAATGTATATACACATCTATATTACTCACATACTGATCCTCATTAAAAATGTCTACATTATTTTACATAACATACACTTTTTTTGCATAAACTTACCTTGTTGTATTGATTTTTCTATTTTATCTAACCTAATGCATTTGTTAGCATTATAGCTTTACATCCCATATTTTGTTGTCTTACCTTTTATTATGTAACCCCATCTTCCCCCTTAATTTTGTATTTTCTATTCTTTTGTATCCCTACAATATTTTGCATCAGTTTGTTGTTTGGAATCTAGCTATTCACAATAGCAAGTGTTACTTATTTTATGTGAGGCCACATCTCCCTATGAGCACTAAAAATCGGGACTGTCTGTGAAAATCAGGACTGTTGGTAGGTATGCCGAGAAAAAATGTAAATATAATAGAAATATATTTTGATCATGCTTAATGCTCAGTTTTTGTCAGTGGGACTGCTTGTTTTTGCCCACATAATCTGCAACATATGTGACATGCCCAGTCGGAAAGTGTACCTAGAAGAACTCTGGTGAGGACAAGCATATTTGTAGAAATACTTGAAGCCTCTTAATTTTCTCCTGTTCATCTCCATGCCGCATATCCCATTGCTGCCTTTGTTGGTAGCATTTGCAGTTTGACTTCAAATGATCACTAGTTTGCCATATATTACCATTTCATTGACATGAATTTTTCATCACAATGCCCTTGTTGAACCTTCTCGGAACTAAAGGTATTTTATTGACAGACAGGAGGAGAAATAAGACTGTGATTACTGGGGATTTTGTTTTGAACATCAGTGTTTCTGTTTATAAGTGTAATTGATGGAAGCCACTCGGAATCTCTCAGAGGGAGCCACTCAGAGTTTGAAATAGAAAATTGCAGAGGATAACAGCTTACCACCTACAGGTTAAAGACTGCCTACAAATATCTTAAACACTAAAAGGTTTTAACAACTTTATAACCAAGGCAATTTCAAAATATATTTGCGTTATATAAAGAGCTTACCAAAAGGGATGTATTCTCTTTATAGACAGCAATACTTTTTTTGTGGTATATGGTATTAAATATAATTTTAAGTTCATTATATGTGTAGCTCCTGGGTACTTGTGTGTACGCAGGGGCTAAATCTCACCTCTTTGCAGACGCACTGCCCTCCATCCGAGTTGGGCTCTCTTTGAGATTGTAGCTTTTAGCAATGTCTACCAGAGGTTGACTCAGAAAAACCCTGTCCAACTTAAAGGAAATCATCATCATCATCATTTATTTATTTATATATATAGCGCCACTAATTCCGCAGCGCTGTACAGAGAACTCCTTCACATCAGTCCCTGCTCCATTGCAGCTTACAGTCTAAATTCCCTAATATAGACACACACTCACACACAGGCACAGACAGAGAGGGAGAGACTAGGGTCAATTTTGATTGCAGCCAATTAACCTACCAGTATGTTTTTGGAGTGTGGGAGGAAACCGGAGCACCAGGAGAAAACCCACGCAAACACAGGGAGAATATACAAACTCCACACAGATAAGGCCATGGTTGGGAATTGAACTCATGACCCCAGTGCTGTGAGGCAGAAGTGCTAACCACTAGGCCACTGTGCTGCCCAATGACTGATGATTAATCACACATACAAGGTACAAATGTCAAAAAGAAGAATTAAGTACAAAAGATTAATATGTGCACAATTGCACGACAATCGTGCAGCATAGGGCAATAACTAGCATAAATATTGAAGACAAAAATATCTCAGGTCACAATAAAGATAATAATGAGTTTAGCATGTGACAATATAACTGGCATTAATAAAGTAATAATAACACCACTATTAGCATGCAATCATTCAAACCTAGGGTTGAACATAACACTGGCAGCAAGCACTTTTAGACCTAAACTAACAGCATGTGAAAATATCATAAAGATAATTTGACAAATAGACAAAGAGAATGGTGACTGAATAAATTGTACAATTTCTATGAGTCTGTGCTGAGTCATAACACAGTGATGTACCATAAGATAGTATTAAATACCACTATGATAACTGTACCGTACAAACCATTAGTTGTATTGAGCTCTGCCCTGGTATGAATGGTAAGAATAAGTTGGGGCAAGAAGAATAATGTATCACTCTCTCTCAATCTCTCAAAGAAGATGGGGTTGAATAGTGCCAATAATATTAATATTATAAGTATGTGAAGATGACAGACAGTATCCTGGCTGTGTTAATCAGTTCAAAGCCAGACCTCCAGTTCAGGAGGCCCACTGCAATGCACCTCAGTTCCACATATGGTGCAGTACAGGAACTTATGGGTTGCTCAAACTTTTAGTGGAGATGGACCAGTTCTAGAAATCTGGTGTTCACTTGAAGGAGGGATCATGTCACAACAATATAGCGTACCTGCTATTGTTGGCGCAACTCAGAGGAAGGTGCGGAATCTAACGTGCCCCTGGTATTCACCAGGAACGCCCGCAAGGAAGTATGGACTCTGCTGCAGGGACACGCAGATCGCGGTCCTCCCATGAGTCAACAGCGAGGTACAAGAGGTGTCAGACAGGCCGGGTCGGTAACGTTCTGTTAGTACGAGGTACACAAGGATATCCAGGAGAATGGTGAGACAAGCCGCGTCGATAACGTTCAGTTAGCGCAGTACAAAGGAGAATCCAAATAGAGGTGGTCAAACGGCCTGGGTCAAAAGGTCACAAGCAGCACGAGGATAGTCAGGAACAATGCAGAAGACTGGAATACACACTAACACGCTGGAGGCAGGAAGACCTGATACTCTGGCAAAGGTGAGTGCTCAGGAAGTGCCTTTTATATATTGAAGGACCAATGGGAGTAGCGTCCCGTTGCCTAGCAATGGGACGCGCATGCGCAGAAGGCCGCACCAGCCGGCCGGTACTTCCGCGTTGCCTGGCAACCAGACACGCCGGGAACTGACGCAGGCGACCGTCCCGAGGAGACAGCGGGATGGCGCCTGACAGATCAAAGGCATCAATGGGTCACCAATAGTTCTTCTCTCCAAAAGGTAGAAAAAACTTAGTAGTAAAACTTCTTTCTGATACCTCAGGCATGCTTGGAAGTGTAATTTC
The DNA here is from genome assembly GCF_038048845.1 of Mixophyes fleayi. Taxonomy (NCBI): domain Eukaryota; kingdom Metazoa; phylum Chordata; class Amphibia; order Anura; family Limnodynastidae; genus Mixophyes; species Mixophyes fleayi. The sequence continues at coordinate 221,409,979 of NC_134403.1, read as the reverse complement.
CAGCACCCAAGGATAGAGCTGGATTTAAACTTTGGGGGGCCCAGGGCAATTAAGACAGGGGACCCCTATGGTTTAAATTTAAGAGCTAGCGTCATTCAGGGAGAGTTATTTACTAACCCAATTTTGAGTTGCTTGGTTCCGAATATATTACAATATAAGCCCTTTGATGAACTAAATAAATAATGGTGCCCCCTTGATGATCTAAATAAATAATAGCAACACTTGATAATCTAAATGAATTATAGTGCCCCTTTGATGTCTGTAATTAATAATAGTGCCCCTTGATTATTGAAATTAATAATAGTGTGCCTTTGATGATTGTAATTAATAATGGTGCCCCCTTAATCACAGGTCTGCGAAATTTAAGGTATTGAAAGCTTTTTTAATAATACTTTTATATTCTTAATTATACTCCTGTGTACATCAAGAAATAGTATATAAAAAACAACTACATCACATTTACCTATAAGGGGGTTACAGACATTTTTAAGAAAAAACAAGAAGTTTAATTGTTCTTGACATATTTATTGTGAAATACGAAGAAGTGTAGACAATATCATTCTGTTTTTGTCTTAATTACATAATAAAATAACAATAAAATCAAACAATAATAGAAACAAAACCATAATTATTGAAAAAATTGTTAATATCTTGTTTTTCTTGTCTTCAAACTTTGTTTTGTCGCTTTTCGCTTATAAGTCTTTTTCTGTGTCGTCAGTGTGTATCATCCAACAGTAGTCAGCCATCATGCTGACGTCCCAATGATCCTGGTATCTTCTTTCTACATCTTTTATGTCTTGGTGGAACCGTTCATCCTGTTCTTCATTGTAGTCTCGGGAAATGCTCAATATGGGAATTCAAAAAATGTACCTTTAAACTCATATTACAGCCAAGGTTTCTGTAACTATTAAGCATTTCCCTGACAATTTCTTTGTAGTTTGGATCCTTGACATTGCCTAAAAATTTTGAAATCACTTGTTTGAACAAAGTCCACGCTGAAAGTTCCACAATATTCATTACACACCTGAAATGTTCATCTTTTATTAACTTTCTAATGTCATGGCCTGTAAAAATGCCTTCCTTCAGTTAAGCATCGGATATGTTAGGGAATTTGGTGCAAAGATATTTGAAAGTTTCTCCATTTTTAGGCAGCGCTATTACAAATTGTTTCATCAGTCCTAATTTTATATGTAGAGGTGAAAGTAAAACTTTATTTGGATCTACTAAACTGGATTTGATGACATTATTTATTTCAATTCCTAAACTTTTTCAAGCTGGCCAATTGTTTTTTTTGCCAATGTAAATTTTTAGTTTTGCTATCCCATTCACAGAAAAAACATGGGAATTTGGTGTTACCTTGTTGCTGGCCAAGTATCATGCATAACATTTTAAGATCTCCATATATTAACCAGTTGTGTTTTGCATATCCAATCAGTTCCAAAACAGTTTTCAAATTTTCATGTTTCTTTAAGATAGACTGAATGTGCTAATGGCATTGATGCATATGTGTTGCCATTGTGCAATAAAACAGCTTTTAAACTTCTCTTTGAAGAATCTATGAATGTATATGTACTGTGTGTGTGTGTGGTGTGTATTGTGTGTATGTGTTTGTGTGTGTGTGTGTGTGTGTGTGTGTGTGGTGGTAGGCAGGGGTTAAAATGAGCCAGCACAAGGCAAATCTGTGTGGCATCTGTTGTATTTGGTTCCACCTAGAGATGGTCACTGACCCCCGTGTTTTGGTTTTGGATTCGGTTTTGGATCTGGATTACCATCGTGTTTTGGTTTTGGTTTTGCAAAACCGCCATTGCGTGTTTTGGTTTTGGTTTTGGTTTTGTTTGGTTTTGTTTTGCTATTTTTTGGGAAAATCCATGTTTTTGGGCCTAAATTAACCCAATTTAGTGCTCCAACTGTTTTAGAGACAAGTAATCTAATTGTTGAGGTAATAAATCATCCAAAAAAACAGTTTAATTCTTCGTTGGTAGGCCTATTCTACACACAAAACAGATTGTCTTCCTCTCCATCTATGCATATTGGCAATGCAGCCATCGTCTTTGAATATATATTACACCCTACACTTATAGTTAAATATGTAAAGAAATGGAAAAAGCCAGTTTGGTTTCTGTCTCTCAAGGCCCCCCTCCACTTGTATAAAATACCAAAAAATTCAGCCATTATAGACTGTACAATATTAATTGACATGGAGAAAGCCAGTTTGGTTTCTGTCTCTCTAGGCCCCCCTCCACTTGTATAAAATACTAAACAATTCAGCCATTATAGACTGTACAATATTAATTGACATGGAGAAAGCCAGTTTGGTTTCTGTCTCTCTAGGCCCCCCTCCACTTGTATAAAATACTAATAAATTCAGCCGTTATATACTGTACAATATAAATTGAAATGGACAAAGGCAGTTTGGTATCTGTCTGCATCAGATCCTCTCTCCACTAGGAGTAAAATAGAAAACTATTCAGCCGTTATATAATCTAGAATATAAATAGAAATTGAGAAAGGCAATTTGGTATCTGTCTGCATCATAATCATCAACATCATCATTAGCGCCCTCGTCGCCTACACAAATCTCCCCCTCATCCTCTTCTAATTCCAAAGTGGCATCCTCAATTTGGGTATCACCGGCTACACTCGGGCTATTAAGGCACACATCAGCAGAATGCTCACGATTAGACATCCCACTGTTGGATGGACTCTCCACAGGGATTGTTGTCATTTGTGAATCAGAGCAAATATTCTCCTGTAATGCCTCACTGTTATCTTGCAGCTCGGCTTTGACGCGTAACAGTAGTTGTGCACCAATTGTAGGCTGGGTAACTTTTTGGGATCTGCCACTAATAGCCAAAGGTGAAGGCCTCATTCTCTCTTTGCCACTGCGTGTGTAGAATGGCATGCTTGCAATTTTTTTTCTATCGTCACTTAACTTTTGCTCAGTTACACTTCTTTTTCGCTTCAATACAGTAAATTATTTTTTGGTTTTTGGTTTTTGCACTAATTTGAAAACACTCTGTTGTTTGACATCGCCTTGGCCAGATGACGTACTGGGAACACTAACATCAGGACTGGTGACAGAACCTGGTTGCTCATTCAGATCATATGTGGACTGCTTTGAATCCATTCTGAGCGCAAACCACTGGGGAGTGCTAAAAATTATTTGGTAGATACTGCTGACAGAAATGACTTTTGACAGCCAGAAATATTAATGCAAAATTAGGGAGGACACCCCAAAAGCACTGAGGAGTGCTAAAAATTATTTGGTAGATACTGCTGACAGAAATGACTTTTGACAGCCAGAAATATTAATGCACAATTAGGGAGGACACCCCAAAAGCACTGAGGAGTGCTACAAATTATTTAGTAGATACTGCTGACAGATATGACTTTTGACAGCCAGAAATATTAATGCACAATTAGGGAGGACACCCCAAAAGCACTGAGGTGTGCTAAAAATTATTTAGTAGATACTGCTGACAGATATGACTTTTGACAGCCAGAAATATTAATGCACAATTAGGGAGGACACCCCAAAAGCACTGAGGAGTGCTACAAATTATTTAGTAGATACTGCTGACAGATATGACTTTTGACAGCCAGAAATATTAATGCACAATTAGGGAGGACACCCCAAAAGCACTGAGGAGTGCTACAAATTATTTAGTAGATACTGCTGACAGATATGACTTTTGACAGCCAGAAATATTTATGCACAATTATGGGGGACACCCCAAAAGCGCTGGGGAGTGCCAAATATGAAGAAAAAATAATAAACCTCTATCCTCCTCTCTGCACTAGCGATTTTGGTTAGAGCAATTGCAAGAACAATATTGTATTCTCTGTCCCTGCTCTAATTAGCCTATGACTACACCCTGCTCTCTCCCTCTGTCAAATGGCGATGGATTGCTGTGGAGGCGTGTATTTATAAAGTTGAAGTATCGCGAGAACCGAACCCCGAGATCCGACGACGTCACAATGACGTTCGGCCTCGATTTGGATTCGGAATGGGCGGAAGAGTACCGAGCTGCTCAGCTCGGTACTCGGATACCCAAAGTTCGGGTGGGTTCGGTTCTCGGAGAACCGGACCCGCCCATCTCTAGTTCCACCTTCGCCAGCTCACCTTGTAGTTGTAGTTGTTATGTGTGTGCAATGTTCCTTTAGACACTATGGGGTTTAGGACCTTTGCAAATTTCAGCTCCAGGCCCATGTGGACCTTAATCTGGCACTGGGCGGGGGGAAGTTTTATGACGAGAACTAAATTGCAACGTTCTATACTACTGATTGAATTCATTTAAGACAATGTTTTATAATAAATGTAGGCAGAATGCATTTATTATATTTAAGAATATGAAAAAATACTTATTCATAAATACACGTTTTACAGAAAAACGTGATGGGATGTGCAAATCTGGAGTAATTTTCGTGTTCAGATGTGGAATACACAAGATAGTTAACAGCCCTGAATTCACTGGCATAGTTGGAACAATCAGGACACACTGGTGTGGATGTAATTACCAGGACACAGGAAAGCACAGGGGTGCAGTATGCAGGGAACACAGTAGGGTGCCAGAAGCTAATAGTCATGGACAAGACTTAATCTTCTGGCACCCTCTGACTGTCAGATGTGCCAATTATGTACTGGAGGCAATAGGGGGTGTGAAAGACATCTCCCAATCATTTGAAGGCAGATTCTATAATTAGAATGGGAAGGTGTTTGACTGCACTTGCCTGAAAAAAGGAAAGGGTCCTGGCACCACCTGAATCTTGAAAAGTAGGGCCGGACTCCGGTGAGTGAGGCGGAGGGTCCTGTAAGTGACAACTGCGACCTGCCTGAGGTCTGGCCTTCTGCAAATATATGTGCTAATTCTTGTTTAAGGACTCATTGTCTTCTTGGTATTAGTCATAAGCATTCTTATTGGGATTACAACACCTATCATCATCTTCTTTAGGTGAAAGTCACATTCTTCATTTTTCTTATTAATAAAGTGAGTGCAATGTTTCATCATTGTCTTCATAATTATAGTTGTTGCATTGACCCTCTATTGAACTCTATAAACTGCTACCTCACCATTTACTAACTCAGAGTATGTGCTTACACCCAGAGATCAATTCTTCATGTTTATTTTTCCTTTTCAACCATGTCTCTTTAGAGATAGTAGCTAGTTCAGGAAATGTATCTGTGGGTCTAAATGTGAATACTGCCCACACTAAGCCCACACCCAAGTGTGACTGTTTATGCAAATAGTGAATATTTAACATAGGATTCCTATCAACCTCAATGTAGAGTGCTAATTTGTTTTTATTATTGCTATTGATTTATACCATTGTGATTATTTACCTTGCTGATTATTACATTATCATCAATGTTGTTGCTGATTCTCCTGCTTCTTGTTATTACAAATTCCATTACTGAATGCCATTATTAAATGATACACCAAGTAGCAGCAGCATTAAAATCACTTGCCTAATATTGTGTAGATCTCCCTCAGGCTGCCAAAACAGCTCTGACGAGTTGAGGCATGGACACCACAAGACCTCTGGAGGTCTCCTGTGGTATCTGGCACCAAGATGTTAGCAGCAAGTACTATAAATTGGGAGGTGGGGCCTTCATGACAAGGATTAGTTTTTCCAGCACATACCACAGATGATCAATCGGATTAAGATATGGGGAATTTGGAGGCCAAGTCACCACCTTGATCTTTTTCATCTTCCTCAAACCATTCTTGAAAATATTTCGTAGTGTGGCAGGAAGCATTATCCTGCTGAAAGGCCACTACTATCCGGTATCCGATTAGTCTGCAATAATGTTTAGGTAGGTGTTAAGTGTCAAAGTAACATCCACCTGAATGCCATAACCCAAGGTTTCCCATCAGAACATGTTAAGAAACATGGTGATCACTTTAGCATGCCGAATCAGTTGCCTAGCAACAGTGGTCGGCATCCTCTCTCTGTCAGGCAGCAGCAGGTTGCATCTTGATGTGCTAATGCTATATGATCACTGTTATCTGTCAGATTGTGTAACCTGTATTGCCTCCTAACAGCCGTTTACAGTATATACCCTAATATTTTTGTTATGCAGTAGTCCCCGCTGCCTGTCCATTCATTGCCAGTATTCTACTTGCTAAGCGGCAGTAGTTATGCTAAGACCTGTACATCTGCAGTATGTCCACCATTACACTTCAGACTATTGCCTAACAGCACCATTAGCATCCTCTCAGCTCATGCAGCCAGACCCTCATTGATTCAGCTGGTTGCTAGGTTAATAGCAACTAGCCTCTCTTCAGCCCTCAGCCTGGCAACGTCAGCTGTGCAATTACTATCACACTCATGCAGCTAATCACTCTGCAATTTCAGATTGGTGCTGCTGCCTTTATACATTACTTTCTGGCTTCATACCAATGCTGGTGATAGCTCCTGCTTGAGTTAGTGTGCCTTGTATCCTGACCCATTCTGTTCTCAGCGTTTGACCCAAATTGTTTAAATTATTCTGTTGTCTTCTCCATTCCTGACCTTGGCTTGCTTAATGTGTCTGCATAAATATCTCTACATGCCTTGACACCTGGCTTGTTTAATGTAAGTATTGTCTTTTACACTCTAACCTTGGCCTGTCTGTTATTTACATTAACTGAGTCTCAGCTTGCAACACTATACCATCGGGTTGCTCACAACCTCCTACTGTGCTCTGTCCACTCCACCTGGCAACTATAAATCAACAACTACTACTACCCGAGCTTAAGTTCTGGGGGCAACTGAGCACTGTCAAGTTCCTCGGAAAGGGAGCTTCTATAGATGAACATCTCTAGAAGTGGTTTTAGAAGTTGAGGGTCACATACACTGCCTCTGGTGGCTTACCATCTCTGCCATCATTTCCTCAGGTAAACGATGCACACGCACATAGCCATTCACATGATGTAAAAGAAAATGTGATTCATCATTCATCACCTTCTTCCATTGCTCCATGGTCCAGTTCTGGTGCTCACGTGCCCATTGTAGGCACTTTCGGCGGTAGACAGGATCAGAATGGGCACACTGACTGTTCTGCAGCTATACAGCCCCATACGCAGCAAGCTGTGATGCACTGTCTGTTCTCACACTTTTCTATCATAGCTAGCATTAACTTTTTCAGCAATTTGTGCTACAGTAGCTCTTGTGTGGGATTGGACCAGACAGGCAAGTCTTCGCTCCCCACGTGCATCAATGAGGCTTGGGCATCCATGAACCTGTCGCTGGTTCATTGGGTGTTTTTCCTTGGACCACTTTGGTAGGTACTAACCACTCACTGTATAGCGGGAACACCCCACAAAATCTGCTGCTTCAGAGATGCTCTAACCCAGTCATCTAGCCATCACAATTTGGCCCTTGTCAAAATCACTCAGATCCTAACACTTGCCAATTTTTCCTGCTTCCAACACATCAGCTTCAAGAACTGACTTTTCACTTACTACCTAATATATCCCACCCCTTGCCATTTTAATGAGATAATCAATGTTATTCACTTCACTTGTCAGTGGTTTTAATGTTGTGGCTGATCTGTGTATATTATTGTATTATTGTTAATATTTTGCACTGAAATTGTACTATTGTCTCTTCACATTACTTACATATTATGGTTACACTTATCTCAGCCACTTTATCTTTAAAATATATTTTTAGGTATTCCTTATTTATTAAATTACTGGTCTTTCAGTTATCTGCCTATTTATTAAATGTGTCAAGTGGCATTTACCCTTTTCACCTTATGTTTGTGTTAGTCATCACAAGTCATTTATAGTGAGTCGGGCTGAGGTTTCCCCAATCAACTCCTGAAAGACCTTGACAAGATCTGCAAGAGAGAACAAGGGAAAACTGCATTTGAAAAGAATTTAGACTAACCTAACTGTGAAATTTACTAGCCCTACCCCATAACAAATACGTTGAGGTACCTAGCGGCACAGAGGTTACACATAGATAAGGGAAGAATTCCTAATTCTTCAGAAAATACAAAAAGCTTTGGTTCCATACAGTTATAATTACAAATACAATGCAATTATAGAGCAACATTTTAGATATTCCTCCTGAAAAGCACTCAACATATAATATTTCCCCATATGCGATCACTATCATACCTCCCAACATTACGACTATACAAATTGGGACAGAGAGGGTGAACGGCATGGCCACGTTACAACAGGGGTGTAATTCTGTCATTTGGGGATGTGACCACGCCCTAGGGTTTGTACTTAGTGCTTCTCAATCACTAGGCCTCCCCTTACTAGCCACCCCTCCCTTAACATAGCATAAAATTGCTGCACATATGCGGCAACCAATCATCATTATTCTGCTATGCAGAGCAGCAGTGAATTAATTGAAAAATGCAATCCTCCATTTTGGCCCAAGCGGAGCAAAGCTCTCCCAACCGGGATGTCGGGACAGATCCCTCAAATCAGGACTGTTCCACCTAAATAGAGACATTTGTAAGTATGCCAAAGTGGGCTTAGGGTTGCTTGTTTTTTCTTGTTTGTGCTCCTTCATTGTGACAGAGATAGCACCTGCATGAGTATTGCATTGCAGTGTTGTATGATTACATCACCACACATTCTTGCAACAACTCAGAACTAAAATGTTTCCTATATTTACTTAACAGGCCGTGCAAGTGCTTCTGTAGTTACAACAACAGATAAAGTGGACATAAACCAGACTTGGAAGACACATGTGTAGGGCAAGGGGGATAGAGAGACAAATCCAAGCGGTACAAAAGGTGCTTAGATTCTCCTGCTAGACCAAGGGGCTCTAGATATCATATGGCTATTTATGGAAAGGGAAAGCATTTTCAGTAACTCGGGGAGTGAATTTTTCTTTAGAGTAGGACATGTGTATGATATGCAGTATTTGTATGTATATATATATAAAATATAAATATTTTGATAAAAGGCATAAACTTCATACTGTAGATTCAATTCTTCCATGCACAAAATCTCTCAAAAGTCATCGTCAAAAATCTCTTAACCTTTATTGAAATAAACACACTTGACAACTTCTAGTTTGGCTAAAATAGGTCACAGTTTTATTAATGATTATATCAACTTGGTGGCTGCGAGAGCAACTGGCAAGTCAGCTAACAACTAATAGCTGAGCCAAACAGTGTACGGCCATAGGCACTACCACTGGTACCAGGACATAGTCCCTCATGATTGTCTGGTGCTAAATCTGGCATTATTGTGACTTGTCTCCCTCTGAGCTCATGATTACGTGTCACACAATGCAGGTCAAAGAGTCCCCCACATAAAGGGACCAAGAACCAGGATGCTTCGAGGGAACTGACATTCGGCCAATCAGCGATAGCACTGTATGCATTAGTTACCGACTGCAAGAGCTCTCCCACCAAGCTGAAGTGCTCTAACGGGCACACAGCCCACCACCCAGTGACCTAACAACTGTGCCTAATCTAAAAAATATCTGCTCTAGGAACATCCAATTCCCCTTGTCAGAAAGATGCACCCCTTCACTTCTATAAAGTTGCCTGTAATTTACCGAAATCAAAGGGTGAGTTGTGACCATTCCCCCTAAAGAATAGATGGTGCTAACCGCAATTCTGTTGACTTTAGACAGGAGAGTCATATGCTAGACCAACAAAAGCACACCAGTGGCTAGTAAGCCTTGATGGCGCGCAACGTAGTTTCCTCCCAAATGCACTACTACTACTACTACTACTTATATAGCGCCAGCAGATTACTTATCACTTTACAATTGGGAACAAACAGTAATAAAACAATACTGGGTAATACATACATACAGAGCGGTAAGAGGGCCCTGCTTGCAAGCTTGCAATCTATGGGACAATGGTTTGATACACAAGGATAAGTGCTACATCATATTGAATATTTGTCCAGCTAGAATGCAAAGGTTACAAAGTATTTAGTGGGCTGTATGCTTAGTCACTATGTTGGTCAGCGGGTTGTTGTTGTGTTAGCTGTGTAGAGGGTGTTAATAGAGAAACTAGGGAGATTAAGAGGGTGGTAGAATGTTGGACCTTAGAGTCTCAAAGGCGCGGTGACTCACATTATATGCTGTGCCAGGGTAAACTGAAAGCCAACAGTGCGGGACCACTAACTTGTATCACAAACTCTGAGGCAACCCACAATCACCCCTGACCAAATGTGAGCCTTTCTCTGACTTCCAGCCTTTCTTAAAATTTCAAATCCATTAAATAAGATGACGTTTAAATTTACATATAACTTTGCCTAAATGTAGTTACACTGATGTATGTAAGCTATGACCTATGCTGAAAGGAAAAGACATATTAATAGTCAACAGGATAATCATGAAGGATAACAGAGGGCAGGAATTGGCCCGATGTAGCATTAATGCTGAGGTTGTCTAAACAGAGAAAAATCTTAAGTTTAGGAAGAGTTAATTTAGCATGGAAGGTGTGAGTGAGGCTCAGCCAATCAGTGTTAGGGCTTAAGCTAGGGAAGGATTATAAGGTCAGTTGGTTACAGTTAGCTTTCTCTGTTCTGTCTGGAAAGTTCCTGGTGAGTATAGCCTGAACTGTCTGCGTTGGTAAGTATTATAGTGTTTATCACTGTGCCTTTCTAATGTGGGACTTCATAGATTTTTCACAAAGTTTCTTTTCCTGACCTTTCTTTTAATTTTCCTTGGTTTTCTTTAATTTATTTCAACTTTTTAATACTCCTCTGATTTGATTTAATTTCTTTCTTTCATTTATTTTCCCATTTCATTATTACTTTCCCCTTTTATTCATTATTCCAACCTTTCCCCCCTTTTTTTTATCCTTTCTCACAACTTGACCTGTCAGAAGTACATCCCCCCCCCTCTCCTGTCCACACATAATGTTGAGCGGCAAAAGGCCCCGGGATCCCCCACATCGCCTCATCGAAGCTACGCAGATCCCCTCTGCTGTTGCCATGCGACGAGGGCAGACAAAGGAATCACAGCTTGGTTCTGTGGATGTCCTCCTCGTTTGGGGAGCGGAGGTTTGCTGCGCACACCACGGCTCTGAAGGCATCTGCACATGCACGGCACCGCCACTGAGGCAGCCACAGTAACTGCGTCCGCTCCCGGAGCGCCCACAGTTGTAACCACTAGCACCTAGCACCAATGAAAAGGAGCTGGTGTTTTCCCCCCAAGCGACTGGAGGACATAAATTGGGGGGGGATTCAACCAGGGATTTTGGCATTTTAAATAAACCTGCCAGTGTGTCTAATCACTCCACATCTAACATTGTGGATAGTGTGTCCTAACCCAGCCCAAAAGTTCAATTCAATCACTGCAGATATAACTAAAATTAACCCTGTTGCTGTTTCTATAAGCAATGTTCATTTCAATACATTGGCAGTTTCATCTCATTTGCAGCAAATCCCTGTATCAAACCTGCCCACATCTTTCCTTTCTCCCCAGCACAGGTTTTCACCACCCCTCCTCTTTTCTCCTCTCCTTTAGTTTCTTTTTTCTCCTCCCTTTGGGCTGTATCTTCTTCAGTGGATTCAAATGTATCTCAGCAAATAGTTTCCTACACCAACCCCTGTGTTCATTCCTCAGCACTATTTAGTAGTCCTGCTTTCCAGCAGAATTCGGCTTTTTCTATTTCCACCTCTGTGACATCATGGGCCCCTATTTCACGTCATATGCCACCTTGGTCGACACTTGAGGTCGTTTACCTCTCCAAACAAAATCCAAGTCCACTTTGTAAAATTTGTCTAGTAGTTGGTGAGGATAAAAGTATGGGATAGACCAAAGAGATATAGGATTTTTGGAGGAAGCATCATTTTTACAGCTGCTATTCTGCCTAACCATGAGACCTCATAATTAGCTTACATTTTCATCAGTGAAATAAAGTGAGTTAAAAGGGAAAAGTAGTTAGTTATCAAGGAATCAGAAGGAAGTGGGCAAATTTGTATACCCAGGTACTTCAGTGAAGAAGTTTGCCAATTGTAATTACACTTCGCCTTGAGGACTTCCTCCTGGTGAGTAGGGGAAAGTGGCAATAGCTAGTACTTCAGTTTTCGACACATTGAGTTTGTAAAGGGACGCCTCAGAAAATTGTTGGAGGATATGATGGATAGCTGGTAATGATGTCTTTGGGTCTGACATCAACAGTAAAGCATCATCAGCAAAAAGACAGAGTTTATGACACATGTCACCAATAACAGGACCTACTACCAAAGGGCTTTGGCGTAGTTTTTCTGCTAAGGATTCAGTCTCAAGTGTCAATATAAGAGGGGATAAAGGGCACCCTTGTCTGGTACCATTAGATATATCAAATCGAGAGGATACATCATCTAGGAAAAATCCAGTGAACCCAAATTTGGATAAAACTGAAGACATATACCCACAGTGGAGCCTGTCAAATGTTTTTTCCGCGGGGAGAGAGAGTAATAACAATGGGCGGTTATGGATGGAATGATATTCTGTTACATTAAACACCCGTCTGACATTGTCTGGGGCTTGCCTGCCAAGAACAAATTCTACTTGGTCAGGGTTAAACGCAGTGCAATAATTTTGGCTAATATTTTAATGTTCGAATTTAATAACGCAATGGGCCGATAGTTTTGACACCTAGTGGGGTCCTTACCTGGTTTAAGGATAGTAATAATTTGTGATTCCAGCATTTCCTTAGGAAAAGCAGAAGTTGAAATAACATGGTTAAATAGTGCAGTAAGAGACGGGGCCAGTTAAATTTGAGATAAAAATTGTTGGTGAAGCCATCTGGGCCTGGCGTCTTATCTCTTTTTAAGGTAATAATGGCCTGTTCTACCTCATCCATAGTCCACTGGGAGGACAAGGCGTCTAGCACATCAAAGGAAAAAGATGGGAGAGTCAGGGATACCAGGAAACTACAGATAGATTCGGGTGTGGGTTGTGAGTTGGAGGGGTCTGTGTGTGAATTGTACAGCTTCTCGCATTAGCTAGCGAATTTATTTGCAATATCTAAGGGATTTGAGGCCTTTCGGCCTCTCGAGTCAGACAGGCGTTTAATACAGTTGATAGCATTTTTACCCAGTAATTTCCATGCTAAAAGTCTGCTAGCCCTATTCCCAAGTGTGTAAAATTTTTGCTGGCACCGAGATACAGCAGCTTGAACTTCATACATGGAGATGGATTGCAATTTATTATGGATATCGAGAATTTCAGTTTTGAGACGAGTCTCTGGGCGCTCTTTTATGTTGAATCTCTAAAGCCGCCAATTGATCCTCAAAAGATTTTTGTAAATTTGAATTTCGGGATTTGAGTTGGGCAGTAGCCTAAATTGCCTCACCTCTCATAACGGCCTTCAGAGCGCACCAGTAGTTAGGCAAAGAAGGTGAATTGGTTTGCATATTAAGGATAAACCCTCTGACATAATATGGAGGCCTTCTGGGTCCAGCAAATCTGACACAGCCAGTCTACAAGAACGAGGAGGAGGACAATTACATATAACCTCCCAATGCAACCTCAGGGGGCATGATCTGACCAGGTGATAGGAAGTATGTCTATAGAGGTAATAGATTGCAGAGGCCACTTGTCTGTCAGTAGCAAATCAATGTGAGAGTATGAGCTGTGGACATGAGAGAAAAATGTATAATCCCTCAAAGTTGGATGTTTGACTCTCCATGCATCATACAGGTCATACTCTGCAAGGAGTTGGAAGAAAGCAGAGGGGGTGCCATAGCTAGGAGAGGGAATTGTGGCCGAGGTGTGGGAAGATCTGTCTAGTCTTGGGTCAGGAGCAAAATTAAAGTCACCCATGAGAAGCAAGGCACCGCTTCTAGCTTTCTGAATCTCAAGACATAACTTCCGAAGGAAAAGTAACTGATTGGAATAGGGAGCATACAGAGCCACCAACGTGACTTTCCTACTACACAAGGAACCTACCAATATTAGATATCTACCAGTTTTATCCGAAATTTTCTGTATCATTTTAAAAAGGTATGATTTACTGAAAAGAATGGCAACTCCCATACACTTGAACGGGCCAGATGACATGTGACATGTCGGGAACATGGGGTTGGAGAACTGGGGAGTTGAGGTAGTGGAGAAATTAGTCTCTTGGACAGCAACAATGTCAGCTTTGTGAAGAGCAAAATATTGCAGTGCCAACCTTTGCTTATTAGGAAAGTTTAAACCCTTGAGGGAGAGAAAGCAAACCATTATAGCAGTGTATGGAGAAATGAGCAAGACCTAGTGATGTCGTAAAATGATGGGCTAAGGGTGTGAGTCTGAGTACCAAATCACATGAAGGGGGGAGAAATAAGGGGTAGGGGAGAGCAAAGTAAAAAAAAACAGAAATAGTTTCCATATTGGAAACTAGAGATTTTGTTGCAAGCACACTGCAGCAAGAAAGTAGTTAATGAAGGGGGGCAAATGCCTGGCTTATCCCCACCTAACGACCCATAGGGGAAAACAAATTCAACATAAATGCACCATAAGTACCCCATGTATAATAAAAACCAATAATAATAATAATGGCAACAATTTCCCAATGTTCCTATTGCAGATCAACTAACAAAAATGACTATAAAAACATAATTGAGGATCTCCATAATATCTGAGATAGGATCTTCTGAGCAAACATTTATGCATGAAGTGTTATACCAGTCAAACATCAAAATCTAGTAGGACAGCAACATACATATATAAAATACAATAAAATGAGTATCTACAAATAACTAGCAAAACTAGCGCAAGGTGGCTGAAGATGTCAGCACAAAAGTCATAATCAAGGATCTTTACCCAAACTTAAGATCACATGCTACCGGCTGGTGCCCATTCTCACAACTGTATAGGTGGATAACGAAACATATCTAGACAGCAGCATACATGACAGAACCGAAAGTCTGGGGTCCCAAACCAGTCAGGATACTCAGCCCACTCTACTTGCCGCGTTGAATCAGGGTGCAGCTGGAGAACTTGAACTAAGAGGATCCTGAAAAAGAAAAGATTAGTGATCCACTGGCACTGGCATTGGGAGTCTGCCAAGAATGAGCTTAAGCCCAAGAGTCTAGTCCATTCCTTCCTGACTGGTTGAGGGGTGGCAGGATGAGATTGATCAACCGGGATACTTTAACAGGGATATAGCAGATTCCGGTGTCAAGACTGCAGTATGGGCTCCATTTTTGTGTATAATAAGACGATTTGGAAAACCCCATTTATATGAGACATCAGCGCAGGGCCAAGTTATCAGATCGGAACTGTCAACGTTTTGCAAGGGTGGCTGCAGAGATGTCAGAGAATAGTTGGAGGTCATCCAGAAGAACATGGATGGAGGCCGAGGGCAAAGCCACCTTGAGAATCTTCTCTTTTATGTGAAAGAAGTGGAGGAGGAGAAGGGTGTCTTTCGGAGAGGGTGGAGCTGAGGGTGATTTCGGCACTCTATGAATCCGATCGATGAGAAGGTTGGAGGTCGATGCAGAAGGAAGCAATGTACTGAACAAAGAGGTTGAATAAGCATATAGATCAGCGTTGGCATCCGAATCAGCAATGCCTCTAATTTTTATGTTGCTGCGCCTGGATCTGTCTTTAGTCAGCAAGCTCTGCCTTGGTAATGGTTACTTCGTCTTGGAGAGCCTCGTGGGCAGAGATCAAATCATTTTGTGAAGAAACCAGTCCTTCTATTTTGGTTTCAATGTGATCTGTATGGGCGCCAAGTTTAGTCACTTCTGATTTTACCTCCCTAAGCGCCGCTCGGAACTCAGACATGAGATCTGCTTTCAGGGGCGTCAGTTGGGTCTGGATGGAACGAAGCGTAATGGGTTCATCTAATTCAGAAGCTATTGGGGTATCAGTTGGGTTGGAGAAAGATGGTCTGGAAACCGATACCGGGGAAATTGAGCCTGTATTTAGAGATTTAGCTGTTATCAGTGATCTGGAAGTTCCAGATGCTGATGCTGCAGACACATTGCTAAAGAAGTGAACCGGTGAGACTGGCTTAGTCGAAGCTTTAATCTTCTTTGGACGCATGGTGTTGCCTGAGCTCAGAGGAGTAGATAAAGAAAAGAAAAGACAAACTGCAATTTGTTAAGCCACCCTTAGTACAGGTACTTGGGTTAAAGCATATGGTTAATGGGTCGTCAGGTGGGGGACAAAGCCCCAATCACATAAGCTGACCTAAGCCATCCAAACAAAGGTATTTCCAAACTTGGTTGAACCAAATGGACTCAGCCGGTTAAACGGTAGAGACATAAATAGAGACACCTTCAGGGAGTGATGGAGATGAGCAGTCAGCATCATCCAGCATACCACATAGAATGTGGGTTGTGTAGTCACATGGAGCTAATCC
The DNA here is from genome assembly GCF_038048845.1 of Mixophyes fleayi. Lineage (NCBI taxonomy): Eukaryota > Metazoa > Chordata > Amphibia > Anura > Limnodynastidae > Mixophyes > Mixophyes fleayi. Next base: position 221,393,721 of record NC_134403.1, on the reverse strand, counting down.
AGAGGGGCCTTGGTCTTCACAGCAGTACTATACCTCCAGAAACTAGGCAGTCAGGGGTAGCATTACTATCTGTGACTGCCGCCAAATGGCCAGGCCAGGCCAGGGCCACTGCACAGGAGACAGTGGGGATGACAGTGATGTAGCTATAAATCAAGATGTTGAACTGTTGATGAGCTACTATCCAGACACAAAGTTAGGGTAGGAAATAACTGTTAAGCTGTATAGTAACGCGGAGCGGCCACAAGGGGGCAGCACTTCCAGATAGAGTTTGGATCTGGTGTGCTGTGCAGATAGATTAATTTAAAGTCTGATGTTTCCCCTTTTTATTAACCCCCACAGTGGACTTGTCGAGAATGGGACTGTAACTTGGGGGCAGAGTGTCAAAGACAACAGTGCCCAGTGCACAGTGGCAGTCTGTATCAGAAGTCGGCATAAGCAGTCAGCCAAGTGTCAGGAAAACTGCAAACACGCTCGGGCATCTGTACAAACACAGGTCCAATCTCACCAGTGGGAGCAGGCCCTATCAACAAATGGGGCTCTAGGGTGCAGAGTCATCACGTACCACTGCCGGGACCCCAGCTGCATGAAAATCCAGGTGGCTTGAGAAGTATCTGTGGCTGGAGATCTGTGAGAGGTAAAGTGTGTGGTGATTCCAGAGCCGAGGATTCGGCAGGACCAGGATGCCGCGTGATGGAGAGGAAGGTTCTGGGCTCCAGCAGCACTCGTTCAAGATTGTGCAGGGAGGTTATATCGGTCTGTGAGTTTCCAGCGACAGCTACATAAGCCCACGGCTTCACATGCAGCTTCAGGCCACAGTTCTGCTGGGATGTGCTGTGGCGAGGGTACAGGGACGGATTGGGGACTGAAGGATCCACTTATGCTCCGGTGTACTTGGAGGGGCTGTGGTGTCCTTTACCCGCTAAGAGGCCCACTGGAAAGGCACTTGGGAGTAAGTAACTCTCGGAGCTCACTAAAAGCGTGGCTGATCAGTATGGCCGCCAGGCCATACCTCCATGTGCCTCACTTTTCAAAGTTTAAATCCCTCACATATTGATCCTGCACTTGCCCCTGCACATTGTAGGCAAGATGGAATAAAAATAAGGGGCAAATGGGAACAAGCCCAGCAGATATGGGAGGACAGGGGCAGATTTCGAAGAACACCCAAAAGACAGGCAAAGTGGGTAAAATATTTGTGGTTGGGATAGAAAAAGCTTTGACTCAAAGACAAATGAGCATTGTGAGGCCTAATTCCACCTACCAGAGCTTTATTGTACAATAAATAAACTGTTTAGCTGTGAGTGCACCATATCACCATGGTATGGAGCGTTACTATGCAAATTAGGTGATGTTTCAGCATTGCCTAGCATTTTAAGCCCAGTATATACATGTTGCAGCATTTAATACTATAATATACCTAGCATATGATATCCACCATTGCTAAGGTGAATCCAAGTCATAGTGATAGCCAGAGACCTGTGTATTAATGAAATAAAGTTCCCTATTGCTACAAAAAAAACATATACCATAAACATGTTACTTGCATGAAACAAACACACACACAGCATGTAATTTACAAAGCACACCCCATGCATACCAGAAAACACCTTGGTGGTCCACCCAGCACACTAATTTCTACTCTCAGGAGCTGTCTATGCAAAGTCCTAGTGCGCCTGCATGTGTGGAGAGGTAGAAAAATCTTTACAGGTGTACTCTGTAAAATGCTAAACTTTACATAAAGTCTTATATTAATCGTAAGAGTATGGAGAATGCCTTTATTACAGGCCCGTGGAACAAGTAGTGGGCACAAGGCCCTGGTAAAGTTAGGGCATAGGTAGGGCTCATTAGGGCACAAGGCCCCATAAATAGCTGGATCCTAAGGCCAATTAGTGTAGAAGGACAGCAAGCCCTCTAGGTGGTCACAAGGTCCTCAGTTATTAGGATACAAGGCCCAATAATTAGCTTAGTTAGGCTGAAAGCCTATAGGTAGATAGGGCACAAGATCCTTAGCTTAGTGATTGAGCACAAGGCCCATAGTTAGGAGGACATAAGGCCCTTAATTAGTCCCAGGGCACAAGGCCCTTTAGGTAGTGATTTGGGACACGAGGTAGCGAGTGGGGGCAAGGTCCATATAGGTTATAGTGGGCGCTAGGCCCTATAGTTAGTGAGGCACCAGGCTTCAAGTTAGGCTGAACAGAAGGCCCAATAGTTGCAATTGACATTTTGAGAGGGCACCAGGCCCTGATAGAGGAGAAGAGCACTAGACCCTAGTGGTTAGAGGGACATTAAGTTCCTGTGGATAGCAGGGCGGTTGGCCTTTACAGTTGTATAGCAGTGCACTAGGCTCTGGGTAGTTTAGGAGGGCGTTAGGCCCTGTGTAGTTAAGTATTTAGGTTGTTGAGAGTGACATAAAAGGCCCCTCGATCCGGTCCAGAAGGACACCCAAAGTCCTGAGCCCCAAGAGAGGCGGGCTTGGAAGCTGGGGTTCAGGCCGCAGGCGGAGGCTGTAACAGTTATGTAACGTGTGCAACAATGCAGTAATGTAGGTAATAAAAATATGGAGTACTTGCCTTACTCTAGATCAGCGCTGGCTGGCCGGTGGTGTGGAGTCTAACGAACCCCCTGGTGTTCGCCAAGAACTGCCGCAAGGTGGGATGGGCTTCGCTGTGGAGGATTGCAGGTCGCGGTCCACTGGTCTGCCTCTAGAGGTAAGGATGTAGGAGGTAGCTCACGATCACACTGGAACTGGAAGGTAAGTATGAACCACTTCGTGGTCAGGATAGCCGAGGTCTGGTACACTGGATACATATAATGCGTGGTACAACAAGCCTGGGTCTGGTACACTGGAGTAGAGATATATACGTAGTCAGCAAGCCTGGGTCTGATACACTGGAGCAGAGATATATACGTGGTCAGCAAGCCTGGGTCTGGTACACTGAAGCAGAGAGAAATACGTGGTCAGCAAGCCTGGGTCTGGTACTCTGGAGCGGAGATATATACGTGGTCAGCAAGCCTGGGTCTGGTACACTGGAGCGGAGATATATACGTGGTCAGCAAGCCTGGGTCTGGTACAATGGAGCAGAGAGTAATACGTGGTCAGCAAGCCTGGGTCTGGTACACTGGAGCAGAGAGTAATACGTGGTCAGCAAGCCTGGGTCTGGTACACTGGAGCAGAGAATCTGGGAAGTCAGCAAAGCAGGTCTGGTACACAAGGAATCCACATAGAACGCCAAGTCAGGGAACAGAGGAATTTGCTCTGACGCTGCCCAACCTGTCTCTCTTTTAGTATGTTCCCCTGTAGAAACCAAAGGCGAGGGCTCCAGCAATGTCAGACGCGTTAGGGCGATCAGACGTGAGGTGTGGATCTTGAATTGCGGTTGAGAAGGGCACAGTGTATTTTGTAGTGGTCTCTCAGTATCGGGAGAGTACCAGGGGTGTCAGGAAGGGGATTGCAGTTTGTGTAACTTTGTCTCCCCTAGCACCCATTACAGTTGTATAATTACATTAAATTAAAATGGTCAGCAATAGGAGTAGCACTTTGGACAGGTGCATACACTGATGTGCATACAAAGAAAACATAGATATTAAGGGCTTTGCCACAACCCACAAGATCCACAATCATTATTGTTGTTTCTGTTTGTCATGGGGTAGACCTCTGGCTCTCTACTTAATTGCACAATAAAAATGTGTTGCCCAATTTGAAAAAAATAAATATATCACTTTGTACTATGCAAAACAATGGCTAATGGACAGATAGTAAATAATATTTTTCTGACTTAATAATATTAGAAATATAGCTAATAAAATCTTCCTTTCTCCTCCTCCCTAAAAAAAAAAAACCCACAATGAACACCCTTCTCCTCAAAAAATGCCACAGGATTGAAAAGACCCAATCACTAGTCTCTTCCTCCACCACTGCCCATCAATGAAGTTCCATGTATGTTCCTTGCTGACCAAGCACATTGCTTCATAAAAACATTCAGGATGTGTATATATACGTAAGACTGGGACCAGAAAAGTAATGGTGAAATATCTCTGACAAAAAACCCTTTATGAAATCAGTGGCAGAGGAAAACAATTGTATTTCAGACTGATATTTGCTTGCTGTAAACACTGACACACCAGATATATCTGCGCCCATTTATCTGCTCATTTATCTGCCCCATTTATCTGCAATATTTTGCATCAGAGAATGGTTTGAATATAAAAGGATAGAAATGATGATTGACATCTATCTGGCTTGTGCTACCAATTACAAGCAAACGTTATATCCCGTCCAGCTCTCTCCCTTTACTTTGTACTTTTATCCCTCACTTTGCTCCAGTAGCTGATTGTGTCTAGAAAAAATGTTTTTTTTTAAGTTTGTCAATATCACTAACAAAAGCAACAGCACAATATCTCTCTGTAACTCTGTAAACTAGAAAGGTAACTATTTCCTCAGGTTAAGAAGAATTATTGCTATCTGAGGCCATATGATGAATTTATTCAGAGTTTGTAGTATCTGAAGTCTTTCACAATTCTCTGCCTGTAGTCCAGTGGATGCTGCTGTAGTTTTTGTTTGTTGCTGCTCTTCTTGTCACTTTGCATTTATGACACATACAGCATTTCCTGGTTTTGTCTAAGTTATATTTTCAGAATTGTTGTCCTCTGCAAATAGTGCAGTTTGTCATTTTCTGCCCAAGTGAAAGAGGTCCACCTGCAGCTTTTCCTGTTTCCTCACTGATCCTTTTCAGTATACTACAGTACTTAATAGTTCATGTTCTCTTTTATTTGTTTTATGTTGCTATTGTGCATATATGTATAGTTAGTAATGTATATAGGAAATAGCTATGATTACAAGGTTAGAAATAACCCGGAGCCTGTAACATGGAGTCAGTCCCAATAACCTTGGCGTGATTTTGGAGAAAAGTATATTTTTCCTATATTCAGCAACAATTGTCCTGAGTAACCTTTAAGCAAGCTTTTTATAATTTTGACATATCTTAAATTAACTCACTTTGGAATCACTCCAAGATGTATCCTGTTAATGAGAGATCTGTATCAGATTCTTTAAATAGTATATGACCTCATGGCTGTTTGAGCAGTGACACGTGAGCTGGCAGGAGCGTAGGGATGCATCGAGAATGTTTTATGAAGGAGCTTTTTGTTGAGACGTCTGCTGTATTTTGTGAATGAAACAGGAATTAATTGGTGTTCACAGATTTACAGAAATAAAGTCTATAAATCTACTGTGCAAGTCACATACTTATCTAGCGCATTTTAGATCCAGTTTTCAGGGACCAATAATAGTTCATGCAATAATCAGCACCACATATTTTACAATGTGTTATTCAGTAATGAATACACCTGTGTTCCAGCTAGTAGATATAGAAGACACGCATACACACATGATAGTAGTCCCTGGGGACTAATACACTGATCAAGGGGTATATTTATTAAACTGTGGGTTTGAAAAAGTGGAGATGTTGCCCATAGCAACCAATTAGATTCAGGTTATCATTTGTGTAGTACATTCTACAAAATGACAGCTAGAATCTGGTTGCTGTAGTCAACATCTCCACTTTTTCAAGACCGCAGTTTAGTAAATATTATAGATGCTCACTGACCTCGTGTTTTGGTTTTGTTTTTGGTTTTGGATCTGGATTACCTTCGTGTTTTGGTTTTGGTTTTGGTTTTGCAAAACCGCCATTGCGTGTTTTAGTTTTGGTTTTGGTTTGGTTTGGTTTTGTTTTGCTATTTAGTTGGAAAATCACTTTTTTGGGCATAAAGTAACCAAATTTAGTGCTCCACCTGTTTCTTGGATAAGTAAGGTAATTCTAAAGCTAATAAATTAGGAAGAAAACAGTTTAATCCCTGGTAGGCCGTCCTTAATTCTGCACACAAACCTGATTGTCTTCCTCTCCACCTTAGCCTATTGGCAATGCAGCCATCGTCTTTGGGTGTATATTACACCCTACAGTTCTAGTTAAAGAACTAAAGAAATGGACAAAGGCAGTTTGGTTTCTGTCTGTCTGCATCAGCCCCCCCCCCCCCCCCCATCCACTTCTAGTAAAATAGAAAAAAAGCAGCCTGCATAGACTGTAGAACTAGAAATTTGAATATACAAAGAGATGGACAAAGGCAGTTTGGTATCTGTCTGCATCAGATCCCCTCTCCACTAGGAGTAAAATAGAAAACTATTCAGCCGTTATATAATCTAGAATATAAATAGAAATTGAGAAAGGCAATTTGGTATCTGTCTGCATCATAATCATCAACATCCTCAATAGCGCCCTCGTCGCCTACACAAATCTCCGCCTCATCCTCTTCTATTTCCAAAGTGGCATCCTCAATTTGTGTATCACCGGCTACACTCGGGCTGTTCAGGCACACATCAGCAGAACTGCTGAAAGGGTCCCTCTTTATGGGTACACTAACAGAATGCTCACGATTAGACATCCCACTGTTGGATGGACTCTCCACAGGGATTGGTGTCATTTGTGATTCAGAGCAAACATTATCCTCTAATGCCTTACTATTATCTTGCAGCTCGGCTTTGACGCGTAACAGTAGTTTTGCACCACTTGTAGGCTCGGTAACATTTTTGGATCTGCCACTAATAGACAAAGGTGAAGGCCTCATTCTCTCTTTGCCACTGCATGTGTAGAATGGCATGCTGGCAATTTATTTTTATTCGGCACTTAACTTTTCCTCAGTTACACTTCTTTTGCGCTTCAACACGGTAAAAAAATTTGGGGTGTGTGTTTTTTTTACTGATTTCAAAAGACTGTGTAGTTTGACATCGCCTTTCCCAGATGACGTACTGGGAACACTACCATCAGGACTGGTGACAGAACCTGGTTGCTGATTCTGCTCATATGTGGACTGCTTAGAATCCATTATGAGACCAACGCACTTGTAATGCTACAAATTGTTTTAGATACTGCTGACAAATATGACTTTTGACAGTCAGAAATATTAATGCAAAATAATGGGGGACACCCCAAAAGCACTTTGGAGTGCTAAAAATTATTTGGAATATTGCTGACAATCAGGACTTTTGACAGCCAGAAATATTAATGCAAAAGAATAGGGGACACCCCAAAGCACTTGTAGTGCCAAATATTGAAAAAAAAAAAGACTCCTCTATCCTCCTCTCTTCTCTATCGATTGTTAGCAGAATTGGAATCAGAATTGTATTGTCTGTCCTTGCTCTAATCAGCCTGTGACTACACCCTGCTCTCTCCCTCTGTCAAATGGCGATGTATTGCTGTGGAGGCGGGTATTTATAATTTTCAAGTATCGCAAGAACCGAGCCCCGAGATCCGACGATGTCACAATGACGTTCGGCCTCAATACTCGGATAGCCTAAGTTCGGGTGGGTTCAGCTCTCGGGGAACCGAGCCCGCCCATCTCTAGTAAATATACCACCTAGATTAAAGGTTCCTAAACTTTTTCAGTCTGAGAGCCAAGTTCAGGACCCAGGATTTAGTTCTGCATTAATAATGTATTTCTGTTGAATTAGTCTTACACATTTATTAAATATTATTAAAATATAATTCATGAAAACTATATACTGAAACAATGATATTAGATCATCAATAATTGATTAAATGACTATACACAAATAGTTTTGTAATAGTAAATAATACAGCCAACAACAATTAATATGGGGGCTCATTTGTGGAATGCAACTCACATGTTAAGAAACCTAGAACTTTTAACCTAAGTTATGCAATTAATTCCCTAAGTTCTCTATCGTAGATTCTGTAGACAAATACAAGCATAGGGTCCATGTATTTCAGCGTAAGAGGAAAAAGGAATACGTATCAGAAACCTAATATACAGGAATGTGAATGCTGTGCAAACTTACTGTACAACTAATTCCTTCTTTCCATTATTATAAACAATAGTTTCTATTCATTGTTCATTTGTTACAACGGATAGATTGTGGAGGGGGAAGCACACTACGGATAAAGATAAGTTCAGCAGCGGAATGACAGGTGAGTCCAACCTGGGAACATAAGTATAGATACAAAATATTCTGCGCTTGAACTTAAATAATTAAGTACCCTAATATATGAGGGAAATAGTCTTTATCAAGGATATGTAAAATCATAGGTATAAAACAGTATATATATAAAAACATTAGATGCAGAAAACACACATGTCATGAAAAAAACAAATGTACAGACACAGAGAATCGTAACCAATTGATATATAGTGGTGTACTAATAGCCGATGGGATGATGCGATCCAGAGGGGGATCAGAATGGCAATCCTAAGAGATGGGAAATGTCCAGCATGATATACTAATGTCCAAATAGTTTAAGTGAAATACTTGCGCTTGAGGCACTCTCAGATGTGACAACTGTTCGTCGAAATGTCCAGTTCAGTCCAAGTGTGATGTAGATGATAGCGGGTATTCCTAGCAATGGATGGTGAAGTGTCCGATAGGGTTGTTGACAAATCAGTGGTAGTCTATAACTCCAAATGTAGTGGCGGCGTGCACGCCTGTCGTGGAGCGCACGCTTCCTGGATGCCCAAAACCGGATGTGCACAACCCGGAAGTGGCGAGTGATAGGCCAACGCGTTTCGTCACCTAGGTGACTTTCTGAAACCTGGTTCTATACCAATGTCTTTCCTAATATAAGGGCAATTGGAAACTATGTCAAAAGTGTTTTTCCTTATTTACTGTGCCTTTTGCCAGGGGAGAGCTGGCACATTTTAGCCTATTAGAAACATTTAAAAGAAAAAAAATGCAGGTGGCCAAGTGACCCAGCCCTAGGTAGCCCACTATGGGACCAGCTGCCTCTTGCAGGTCTGTTATATCTGGCCATGTGGTAACATTATTTCATCTCTGATTTTTGTGTGTTTGGCTCTGAAACATCCTGCACGTTAATATATTATGCTGTCTGTGGATTTGAGTAGAAATCTGTGTTTTATTAAAGTGGAGAGATCTGCTGGAATTGTCTGGACATAGATGGAATGCATGAAAGGGAGTGTTTGCTTATGTTGATCGCTCCCTTCTTAGCCCTTTGAAATATTGTGAGACCTGCTATTGTGACTGACCATGTTGCCACCATCTCAGCTGGAAGGAAGAAAAGAAAAAGAAAAAAGAACTAAAACTGTTTGTCTTTTCTGTCTCTGTCTTTCTCGTTGCTATGTACAATGTTTCATTTGTACAGGAAATATTTCACACATATTTCAAATTTTGAATTCAAAATAATGGTCCCTAGCAGCTAAAAAACAAACAAGAAAGAATATAACTACAAAATGTATTGGGGTATATTTACTAAACTGCACGTTTAAAAAAAGTGGAGATATTGTCTATAGTAATTCTAGTTATCATTTATTTAATACATTCTACAAAATGACAGCTAAAATCTGATTGGTTGCTATAGGCAACATCTCCACTTTTTCAAACCCGCAGTTTAGTAACTTTTCAGTTGAAACAAAGTTTTAGGGAGAACAAACTTGAGTTGTTTGCTCATTTATAGTTATTGGAAGCAATATCCACCGTTCTAGTCTTTTTAATTTTAATTTACATGCTGTTATCAAATTATAATTTTCAGAAATCTAACACCAATTCATTTCTCCATTTCTGGGCATGATAATGCTTCACACATGAAAAGGCAATACATTTTTCACTTCATATCATTACTTTTTTATGCTTTAGTGACAAATATAGTGGACTTTTTGTGTACATGTTAGTTCCCCATAGCAAGTATAGGGCAAGAGTGAAAAGTCCTATTTAATAGATTTTGTGCAATGTTTTTGATCGCATGATATTATCATATGAAACTGCTTGCCACCCTTTAAGTAGCAAAATGATTCAGGAAATATGGGAGTCAAACACAAATGTGCTTGAATCTCATTGTAATCCATAATAATGTATTTTCGGAAAAAAATGTATATGAAAAAACATTTAAAGCAAATCAAGGTTATGTAACACCCATGATACTTTTTCCAGTGCAGTGTGTAAAACCCCACTGAAAAGAATTGAAGAAGCTCTGCCAGTTAATAAAGTTATTTAAAAAAAGAGTGTGTCTCCCTTTTAAAATCCATAATCAGCACCAGCCTAGGACAGTCTGAGCTGTTTCCCACTAAAATAAGGGGACAACAATTGTGGGGTTCCTCTGTTAAAGTGGAAGCCAGTACCAGACAAATGTCACTCTATATAGGGAAACCTGCAGCATGACGTTTCCTCGTTGAAGTGATAACTAGTATCAACCTGGCTAGATCAGGGCTCTATCTTCTATACGGAGGTAGGGCAAAAAAACAGAATGATCACTCTCCCAGACACAACCAGTCCTGCTCGAAAAGTGTTGCATCTCCTCTGGAACCCCTGGACTCTACAGCCAGGATAATACAAGAGATCAGAGGTGTTAGAATAGTCACCTAAGTGTTACGAGATGCTTCCTGTCCACACCAAATAGTAAAAAAAAATATGCATTTTTAAATAAAGATTAATAGAATAAAACATTCACCAAATTCTCATTTACACTGTAAAATAATATATTCTTTCTTTGTTCTTGATCTGCTATAATTCAACTGGAATGTCTTATTTCTTTGTAATCCAATGGTGAATTATTCTTTTTTTTGTAATATAACGAGAAACTCTTCTGCTTTGTAATGCAATTTGAGAAAAAAGCCAGTTAAAGCTGAAGTAAGTGCTCACTACGAGCGTCCACCGCTGAATGACTGTGGCCTAGAATTACCGAGAGTCCCATTAGCTGCACAAGCATTGCCTGCGCTAGCTGGTACTTTAGGGCTACTTAAATGTTTTTTAAGTAGTATTTTTAAGTGTATATTCACAACTATGGGTGTCTTCCTCCTGTTACAAAACCATGTATCACTGATTAGCACTAAGAAGCTATTTTTGGATTGTTTTGTATACACATATGTGTATTTAAATTGACATCTGTACAACTCTAAAGCTGTTATGCATGAGTATATAATTAAATATTTAGCTTAAATGCATGGTTTTATGGAAGAAAACATAAATATTGCAGCATAAAGAATGCATGCATGCCAGGTAAAAATATATACAGAAATGCTAATATTTAACGTGCAATGTATGGCAAAAGAAATACCATACACATCAAACATATTTGTCTTTTCAAATGCCTCCATATAGGCTTACATACCTCCATATAGCTGGTATGCCAACACAAAGTAACACAAAATGCCACCATATACATATCACCGCAATCAGCATACATATATAGAGCCTCACATGCAACCAAATATAGAGCCAAAATATCTCTTTATTTCTCGGCTTGCCTTGACAAAGCTGAAGCAGCGAAACACGTGTTGGCATTTGCCTTTCAAGATGCATTCTCCTAAAACATATGCTTCCTAAAAGTACATTGGGACAGGGATTGGAAATACTATGCTCTATGATAGAAATGATAATTGGACATAACCAATATGTGTAATGAGTAAACCGAGTATGAATGGGAAAACAATTAGGGGCATATTCAATTGTTGGCGTCATAGCCAAAAATATCACGCGCGTGCACTATTACCGTCATTACGGTAATAGTGCGCGTAAATACCGTTATTATGGTAGTTTTCTCGCTGGATTTCAGCTCGCAGCTCCCTGAGCCGCAAGCTGAAATCCTGTTTTCTATTACCGTAATACCGGTAATAGTTTTACTGCCGCGGGGAAACTAAACAATTGAATATGCTCCTTCGTATATAAACTCAAACAAAAGGGTTTACCATTACCGCTCAATGATGAGACCTACATTTCTGTGATCAACTATACAGCTAGCCAGATGCAAATTAGAGATCACTATGTACCGATGAATGACAATGAGATATCAACAAACCCTTCAACTTAAATACAATGTCTTAATAAATATAATGAACTTGATAAAAAAAAAATATATAGACTTAAAAAAGTATGCTTATCATCATAACCAGGAATTTCTGTTATAAAATATACAGTTAGCTAGCAAATTATCAGAAGTTATTATGTATCAGTAATACCTGGATTGCCCAATGAGATATAAGTGATACGTTATATGCAGTGTTATGGCGAATATAACATTGTAAAAGTATATGTAAGAGTATGCCTTGACAGTTATTAATTGAGGGCATGATGTTTCCTTTAATCCCCCTGTAAGGAAATATATTCCTGATTTGTTTATTATGGAAGACACCTTATTGGTTTAAGAAATATACAGTTAAGAAAGAGAAAACATTATCTATTACACAAATCTGAAGGGAGCCAAAAACTGACAAATTGTCTTGAAATAAAGGCAGGAGACCTTATATACAAAATAAGTATAATTAATTGCTAAAAAAAAAATAAGTGCATCTAGCAAGACATAGCAGTCTGAGACTGCAATTTTAAATTCACAATAACTCACCTTCAAGTAGTTAGTTCACAATTGGTTTTACATATTTTGCTACCTTTTGTAACAACCAGGAGGAATATTTTAATGAAAATTAATAAAGATTAAACAATTTTAATTGGAATATAAAATATCATAGAGTGCTCAGGATACAGATTATTTTTTGTGTCTCCTTCTTGTTCTGAAATTTGCAGGTAACTGTAAGAAGTGTAGGTGAGTCTAACATTGGCATTCATAATTGATCACTGGCAGGTCAGACAAAATGCAACACAGTTAATTAAAGGGCCATGAATCAGGCGCTTGGAGGCATTTTGCTGGAGGAAAATACATATTTTTGAGATTTATTTACAGATGGAAGCAGCATATCTTTGAATGTGACAAATAAAAGAGTGACACACCGCATGACCTAGTGAAGTCCCAGGTGTGCAGGAAACAATGGCGGCAAACAGAAGAGTCTGCCTCTAAAATGCACATAGCCAGATGGAAGAAGATAGGGGGGCTCTTACTGTAATGGTAATTAATTAATTTATTGATGAGGGAGGTTGCTAATCATTATACTGCATGGGAAATATTAATTTATTGGTGGGGACAATATTTTTGATGGTGGGGATTATTTAACTTAATAGTGGGGTTATGGTAATGACTATTAATTTAAGGTGGGGTGTTGGAATTATTTAATTAATGCTGTGGTAGTTTGTTGGCCATTAATTGAAAGTGGGGCTGAGTTTGGTGAGAAGAGGTGCTTTTTATTAACCGTGAATACTTATTATTGAATGTTGGGTCAGTTTGTGCGAAATAGGTTTAATTATTAAATGTGAATAATAATTATTTAAGATTGGGCGCTTTGGGGGGAAATATGTGCAATTATTAAATGTAAGTATTATTAATTTTATTTAATGTCAGCTCTGGTAGGGGTAAACAGGACTTTTTTTTAAATGTGAATGCTGTTAATTTAATGTTAGGGCTGGTAGGGGGGACATAGATCTACTAATTAAATGTGAATGCTATTAAATTAATATCAGGGCTGGTAGGGGGGACATAGATCTACTAATTAAATGTGAATACTATTAATTTAATGTCGGGCTGGTAGGAGGCCTAATTTTTAAACGTGGGTACTATTGATTTAAAGTCAGACGGCTTTGGGGAGGAAAACCTAAATCGTTCTCTCATTGCTAGACTTTCCACATACCTATACCTCTTTTCCAAACAGAACCTCAACATTCCAGGATCCAGAAAAGCAGTAATGGATCTTAAAACACCAGCAGCAATATGTACTGGAAACCTTAAGAATAGGTATAAGAGTAAGTGGTGGAACTGGAACTACCATTGTTGAAGCAGGTGTGGTGCACCGGACCCATGGAGATAGTGGGGCCCACTGCACAGGGAAATAGCTCCTACCCATTTCCCTGCACCAGGACCCACAGCTTGCTAGATCTACCTTTGAGGAGAGAGGAGCACCGTCATGTTCCCAATAACACCATACACTGACACCAATGATGTCACACATATCCATTGTAATTAACCGTCACCATGAAAGCCTTATCAAAACTCAAAAAAGATTGACAGGAGAGCTAGTTGAGGAGGATTATGGTGAAGAGAAGGCAAAGAATATCAGCTCTATGGAACTGTGGGATCTGCAAGCAGTCTTACTAGCACCATCATAGAAAACAGCTAAAGTATTAATATTTACATTAGATAAACACAAATGGAAAATAAAAATATAGACTTACAGTGATTTTAACATCAGACTTATGTGTTAATCTTATTTCAGTTATTCAGGTCTTTGTTAGCTAGTGCAGATAGTTTAGTGATGCATTTTTCTAAATGTGGAGATGGGCAAAACTGTAGCCAAATTTTGCACAAGTCAAGATTCAGAGAGGTGCAAGGTTCCACTGATACATTCTTTCAGTTCTGCTTTTGCTTTGCTGTTCCATGGCATGCCCTTTGTTTGTTAATTCACATTTTGCTGAATTTATAATCTATGAAAATAGCTTTCTTTGGTGTGGTGTGGTTGGAGTAGGAACTTCGAACACTCATGGTCAAATTCCATTAGTGAAATATGCACAATGGGCCTGATTCATTAAGGAAAGTAAAGCATAAAAAAATGAGTAACTTTGCACCGTGGCAAAACCATGGTGCATTGGAGGGGGAGGTAAATTTAAAATGTGGGAACAGATTTATAGTCGGGGAAGGGCATGTCCTACTTCAACTTTAAATTTCAGTGTAAAAATAAAGCAATCAAGTATATGTGTGCTACTGAAAAAACAGCCAGTATTTATCTTATGTGCAAAATAATAAACTAATATGCAGCCCTTGCATTGTAACATGGTTTTGCCCAGGAGACAATGTACTCCTTTTTTTGTCTTTCTTTCCTTAATGAAACAGGCCCAATATGTCCAAATGCAAGATGAAGCATATATTAAGTTGAACAATTTTTAAAATATACCTAATCTCTTTCTGAATGTAAACTCTAATGGTCATTCGCCCCTTTCTCTTATATTGTATATTTGGAACAGTTGTACGTTCAGTTTGTCTCTCTGAATGTACAACACTGTTGTATTTATATACATTTAGATTGTTTATAATAATGATATATGTGATTTAGCAATTGCAGATATTGTAAGCCTGTGTACATTTTACTGCTGTGGGGATATAACATTGTGCAGTCAAGTGGCAACACTATGGTATCTGTAGCAAATGCATAATGTAGCATGGAGCTGGTGAAAGAGAGAAAGGATAAGTGGCCTGCGTTCCTACGCAATTGTGCCCAGGGGATGATGTGCAACAGAAGCAGAAGCAGAATGACAGACACTGTGCAGTGTGCACAATTCACAGTGAGATGTGAAACAGTGATAAAAAGTCAAACTGAACACTGACAAAAGGATACAGGAAGATCTAATATAGGTTTATCTGTCCAATATATGTTTTGTTTGCATAGCAATTGTGTATTTCACTTCCAAATGCAAGAAGGCATTGTGCTGACAGCAGGGCTGCCATCAGAAACTGTGGTGCAAAGTATAACTAATGTGGCACGGCCTTCCCTCCATCCTCACAGTACATGCTCCCCTCCCTCTTTGCCGTACATGCACCCCTCCCTCTTCACCATCCAAGCCCCCTCCCTTTGCGCCGTACATGCCCTTTCCCTCTGCGCTGTACATGCACCCCCCTCCTTCTGCACCGTACATGCCCCCCTCCCTCTTCACCATACATGTCACCCTCCCTCTTCACCATACATGCCCTTTCCCTCTCTGCGCTGTACATGCCCCTCTCCCTCTGCACAGTGCATACACCCTCCTCCTTCTGCACAGTACATTGACCGCCCCCTCATCACAGCAACTGCCCCCTTCCTTATCAAAGTAAATGCCTCCTGCATTCCCTCATCACATTACATGCCTCCACCCCTCCCTCATGACAGTACATGCTCCACTCCCAGCAATCCTTATCACAGTATATGCCCCCCTCTGTCTTCCTCATCACAATACATGCCCCTCTCCCCATCACAGTTCATGCCCCCTCCCTCATCACAATAAATGCCTCCCTCATCACAGTAAAAGCCTCCCTTCTCTCTGATCACAGTAAATGCCTCTCTCATCACAGTAACTGCCCCCCTCATCACAGTACATGTCCCCCAACATAGTAAATACCTCCCCCCCTCCATCATAGCAGTAAATGTCTCCCCCTCTCCCTCATCACAGTACACGATCCACCTCCTCCCCCATATCACAGTAAATGCCCCAACTAACTTACCTTGTTGTTAAAATGATGCAGCGGCTTCTAGTTACAGGGACTGGGAGTTCGACGCGCTGTGATGACATCACCGCACCGAGCATTTCCAGCCCACCAGTGACTTGGAGCCTCCTCATCATGGAGGAATAGGAATTAGACAGCCAGACTAGAGGGTCCTTTACATCTGTAACGGTTGTTTCCCCATGATGGCGGCCCTGGTTGACAGGCTGAAATCACCGATTCCTATTATCATTCTTTTTCTGTCAGGCTAATGTATTCTTATTATTAATAATACTGGTGTAGGTGCTGTTATTATAATTATGTAGCCATCTGAGCCCATGGAATATAATGACTATTTAGCTGGTGACAAGATGCAAAATTGCTTAAAAATAAAACAGGACACTGCTCAAAACTACCACAGAAGAAAAACAATCATCAACAGAAATACTTCATTAGATACACTCTCAAATAGAGGTTTTATATTTAACAGCTGCCTTGTTTTTTTTTTTTTAAAAAAATCTCTTCTCCCTACATAATTTTCATTACATTCTTTTCCTGTGTAATCAATGCCTTGTAATAAGCTGTTTTATGTAAGTTTCTATTTTTGTCTTCGACAGTATGTTTTTTTTTTGGAGAATAGGAAAAAGAAGCTGCCAAGTACAATATTCAAGCTAGTGCTTGATTTTACTTGACTCTTTCTGTATCAATGTATATTGTATAACCACTTAACATCATGGTGCTCAATTTCTGTTGCTATTGCAAAAATATGTCAAATTTTCTGTCTCTTCTTGTGTGGCCTATAATTAAAGATACAAACATTTTCAAAACTGTTCCTACGAACAAAACTGGATATGAAATGTTTTATGTTGTATACGTGTACCGCTGGCAGGTGGGGACGCTTGCACATGCGCAGTAGGGAACTGTAGTCAACCAGGTACTACAATCCCCAGTTTGCACTGAACTGCTGCTGGAGGATTCAGTAAAAACTTGTGAAAGGGGGAGGGGCTAACGAAGAAAGCGAAAAACCAACTTAAAAAAGAAACGACAATTAGAGAGACAACGTGAGGAGGGACTGGAGATGTCGGGCAGGAGAGAAGCAGTGCCCCGATCCTGACTGCGGCAATGAGATAGGAGAAAGAGAGAGACTAACAGGAGAGCACTGTCAGCCTCTGATGAGAAAAAGCCCAGAGGAGAGCCGCTTGGGAGAGGTATCTGAGGAACTGGGCAGCTGTCCAAGTGGGACTGACAGGAAAGAGGACCCATTCAGCCCTGTCAGCAGTAACAGAAGTGAGAGTCAGTTAGATTTATCTGGCCTGTCATTAGCAAGACAACTGCAGAGTCCTGTGGGAGATTCAGCTGAAAATTCCTGTGAAAAGGTCTGATAAGTATCCATTTTTAGGTTTCATAATTTATCTACTGGGACTAAGTATTGTATTTTTCTGCTATAAGGCAGATAGGGAACAGGTGGGGAGACCGAAGTCTGCATTGAAAACCCTATAGAATTTATCTCAAGAGTGTGAAGTTTATCATATCGGACTATTGTGGAGCTGTAGTCTACTCCTGGACAGTGCTTTTGTGATAATTGAGGAAAGAGGGAAAACATTTAGATCATACTTACCTACTTTTGAAGGCAGCTGTCTGGGAGGGGGTCCGTCGAAGGGGCGTGGTCATGCATGGTGTGCCGTTAGGCTCCGGCCCTGTCAATCCTATGCAATTTCGGCCAATCGCAGAAGGGAGTGGAGCCACAATGTCACGTTTAGCCCCTCCCCCATCCATCTTCAACAACGGAGACGGCTGGATCCGGGATTTTTGCCTGCTCTCTTGGGAGTCCAGGAGATCTCACAAAAATTCGGGAGTCTCCCGGACATTCCGGGAGAGTAGGCAACTATGGTTTACATATATTACGTCATGTTATCACTAAAGTTGGAGCCAAGACACTTCAAAATCTGAATTTACTGAAAAGTGAAAGTTTAGCAAAGTGTCACAGTGTGGAATAATACATGCCTTGTTAAAGTTGAAGGAAAACTGACAGCCGTGACATCATCATTGGCCATTTGTACTTGTGTTGTTGTTAGCGGAGTAAAGGAGCGGAGGATATCTGATTCATTATTACCTGGAAAAGACCACTCAATTGCATCCTTTAGGCAAATGTGTATATGATGATTTATCTTTTATGCAAATTGAATTATATGTTACTGAAGTGTAAAGTGTAATATGGGTTAATGTTATTGCTATTTGTAGAGTAACGGCAGGTTAGCACTTAAAAAACAGAGGTACCTCTTAGAAGCATAGATAATAGTTGAGGTATTGCACTCATATATCGATTGCAAACTTTTATAGTAACTGATATTTGAAAGTTGCTTCTTCAAGGTCTAATTTTCAAATAAGAATCTTATTTTTGATATAAAAAGAGTCCTTTGAGGGCTCCCAGATTTCATTATTTATTGTTGTATGGGTATTTTTCAGGGTTTTTTTTTATCTTCCATTAAATTTTGAGAGATCAGGAAAGAAGAAAATACATATTTGTCATGTAAAATAAAGAGAAGAGGAAACCACTGGACTAGATAAATGTTGATTTCAAATATCCCTGAGATAAGTGCTAATTCTCTTAGTAGTATATATGATTGCTAGAAACAAAAAAAAGAAAATAACTACTAGTAGTCAGAAGCAATCCCAGGATATAAATAAGAATGTGCTATGTAGGATCTACTGGTGAATCCAAACATGACTAACCAAAATAAAGGTGAAAATAAAAATATAACTTTTATTAAGTGTCCATAAAAGTATTGCACTTTAAAAGGCAAAATATTAAAATATTAATACAATCGAGATCTCCTAAGAGATGCCCAAAGCTTGAATCGCATGGATGTGTGTGTAGTCAACCTTGGCACACCCTTACTGTACATTGAGTATGTTTATGCTTCCCCTCCGCCTTTCCACCATGCAGTCATAAACTGGCAAAAGTATCCTTTACATTGGAAGACGAATTGGATGTACTTGCATTCACTGGTATATAGTCCATCTCTGGTCATGTGCAGTGCAATTTTATGCAAAGTTTGGAACGTATCAGCATTTATGTTCCTTAATGTATCAAGCCCCTAGTTTCAATATCACATGTATTTGTATTGTTTTCATCAAAATTGCTGTTCGCAAAGTTAGTCCCCTATTTGGCATGCTTGAAAAGATATACAGATTAATATTACTTTTGTGTCATGCCAAATTATATAGTGTAGTCTAAGATAAGTGGTCTAGAATACATTTTATGTGTAAATATTAATAACTTCCAACTGTTACCACTAGATGGACTTTTTGGGTCTTCCATATGGCATGCCACTTAGGGCCTGATGCTGAGTTGGACACATGTGCATAGAAATTCACACTCAAATAAGCCACATATATTTAGGCCTCTATGCTGAGGCATACACAGTGCATCCAGTTCTGCAGCAGTAGCATTTGAGCCATGTTTATATCAGACGTACATCAGATATATTTACACCTCGATCAACCTTGAACGTACAGGTGTGTATAGCATAAAATATGCTCATTTGCAAATGTAGAGTGCAGTATTAGATTGATAAAAATATGTGAACTTTAACTTTCAGTATAGTTACAGAATTTTCATAATTTTTATTATATTGTAAAACCTGCATTTACAATAATTTATTTGTATGTGGACAGATGTTATGAAGTTTCAGTGAAATCCCTGCATTAGAGAGTGCTGAAAACCATTCCTACATTAATATGCAAGTCATTTTACCAGTGAACTATGCAAATGAGTTTACCCTGGATTAACAAAAACTTTAATGTTAAAATGTATAAAACTCTTTGCTTGATAAATAGAATTTTAAGTTTAGTTAAGAAAATGATACAAAGTAGGCCATTGAATACATGTTCTTTACGTAAATGTTAGGGCCTACAACCACCAGGATGAGTTTTTAGAACAGTAGTATAGAAATCTTCACCTATAGCAGCCGCCTTTCCCGTAGAGCATTATGTGCTCATAGGTACTCAGATGCCCTCTGGTCTTAGGTTCAGAGTAGTAAAAGCTCATTCAAGATGGCCACAGCGCAGACGGAACCGGGGGTGCTAGCCCAGACTGGAGAGGGTGGTCAGAGGCAGGCCGAGGTCAGAGGTCCATAGCAAAACAGTGAAGTCCAGAATACAAGTCAAAAGGTCAGGGTCACAGGCAAACAGACAAGGTCACCGGTACAGGCAAGGGTCACAACAGCAGATCAGGCAAATAGAAATTAGGGATGTACACCGGCCACTTTTGGTGTCTCGTGTTTTGTGTTTTGGATTCGGGTTTGTTTCGCAAAACACCTGACGAAAGGTTTTGGTTCGGATTTAAGGTTTTGGATTCGGATTTATTTTGAAAAAAACATAAAAAGTGTTAAAATCAAGTTTTTTGGTTTATTTTCACTCCTACGCTATTATTAACCTTAATAACATTCAATAACAATCATTTCCACTAATTCCCAGTCTATTCTGAACACCTCACACCTCACAATATTGTTTTCAGTCCAAAACGTTTCACCGAGGTAGCTTTCTGGACTGCATAGTGCAGTGGTCCCGGTACACAATTTGGTACCGGGGCCACAATACCTCCGCCTTCAAATGGTCTGAATTCCACTGCACAGCTGCCTGCAGTAATATAGCAATACCACTGGACTTATACTGCTAAATCAGTGAACTTTGTAATATAGCAGTACCACTGGACTTATACTGCTGAATCAGTGAACTTTGTAATATAGCAGTACCAATGGACTTATACTGCAGAATCAGTGAACTTTGTAATATAGCAGTACCAATGCACTTATACTGCAGAATCAGTGAACTTTGTAATATTGCAGTACCACTGGACTTATACTGCAGAATCAGTGAACTTTGTAATATAGCAGTACCACTGGACTTATACTGCTGAATCAGTGAACTTTGTAATATTGCAGTACCACTGGACTTATACTGCAGAATCAGTGAACTTTGTAATATAGCAGTACCACTGGACTTATACTGCTGAATCAGTGAACTTGGTAATATAGCAGTACCACTGGACTTATACTGCTGAATCAGTGAACTTTGTAATATAGCAGTACCAATGGACTTATACTGCAGAATCAGTGAACTTTGTAATATAGCAGTACCAATGGACTTATACTGCAGAATCAGTGAACTTTGTAATATAGCAGTACCAATGGACTTATACTGCAGAATCAGTGAACTTTGTAATATTGCAGTACCACTGGACTTATACTGCAGAATTGGTGAACTTTGTAATATAGCAGTACCACTGGACTTATACTGCTGAATCAGTGAACTTTGTAATATAGCAGTACCACTGGACTAATACCGCTGAATCAGTGAACTTTGTAATATTGCAGTACCAATGGACTTATACTGCAGAATCAGTGAACTTTGTAATATTGCAGTACCAATGGACTTATACTGCAGGATTGTTTTTGGATATTTTTTTTTAATTTCTTTTTTTTATAATTATTTTTTTTAGAACTTTTTTTTAAATTTTTTATAACTTGGGAATAATGGGGAAATAACAATGCCCTTAGAAGGACAGAGCACAGGACACAGCACCACTGGACTGAACAGGACACAGCACAGGACCCAGCAGCACCACTGAACTCAGAAGGACAGAGCACAGGACACAGCACCACTGGACTGAGCAGAACACAGCACAGCACAGCACAGCACAGCACGAGATATAGCAGGACAGAGGACCACCTAACACAAACTCCCTCTACCCTGATCAATGCCCGAGTGAAGATGGCGGCGGCTAGCGGGGAATTTATAGAATACAAGTATCGCGAGATCCGACAGCGGGATTATGACTCAGAGCCTCGGTTTCAGTTTTGCAATTGGCGGGAATACCCGAATCTATCTCGGATCCGGCTTGGATCGGCAACGTTCGGGTGGGCTCGGATTTCAGATATCCGAGCCCGCTCATCTCTAATAGAAATCCAACAGCAGGTCAGCACAGCACAGGACTGGAACGCTATAACCGGCAGGGAGGCTAAGCCCTCCCTGCCTTAAATACAGAAGGTAGCCAATCAGGGTCCTGCCCTATAACTGGCCCCAGGTGCTGCCTAATAAATTAATACAAATTAATTAGCCTGCAGGCTATACTTAAATATGTGCTCACGCCCAGCTGTCAGCGTTGCCGGGACGCAGCGCTGTATTAGAAAGCGCCCCGTTGCCATGGAGACGATCGGTACGAGGGGATCCGGAAAATACGTCCCGGCTGTTACCATGACAGCCGGGACGCTGATTGAGGAATTGAGCCGCGGATCACCGTGGATCGTGACAGTAACAAAGGTCAACTGCTGACCAATTCTCTAACTTTAAGTATGAATTAGTTTATTAAGGACTTGTAATGGAAGAAATAGCACGGGGGAAATGTAGGATCAATGCATAACAGACTTTAGCATTTATATAACTCTAGGGAGGTGTTGGAAAGGGGAGTTCAAAATCTCCTATGAATCCAAATGAGATGGCTGAGGGGAACATTGCTAACTGAAGAATTTTCAATAGCTACCCATACCTTATAGAAGGTGGTTCAGTTTATTGGTGATACAGACTTGAAGGTAAAATTGTGAATTGTGAATTGACATACAGAACGTCATAAACAAGTATACAAACCATCATCTTTACCATAGCCGTTTTTCCTAACCAGGAAATATTGAATGTAGAAGTGATTCTATCTCTGCCAATAAGTGGTTGGGAATAAAGCCCAAAAAGACCTGGATAGAGGAAGTGATATCCCAGATATTTCAGACAAGTGTTTTGCCAAGTGTACAGGCTTTAAGGCATGCAAATAAACACTGATGAATATTAAAGCTAAAAACCTCTGTTTCAATCATGTTTAGTTTGTAATTGGACCAAACTAAATTTTTGGGTAAAGGTATCAAAGTAGTGCAGAGTTTGCAATGAAGACTCTGGGATTGTGACTAATGATAGTATGTAATCTGGGAAGAGACAGATTTTGTGGGTGAATTATTGACCCTGCAATCTGAATGTGTACACTCTGGCTGTACTTAACTTGACATATGCAGACAGACAGAACTGACACAGAATGCATATGTGCAATATAGCCCTGCCAGAATGCATGAATAAAAACCTTACACACCCTTACTGAAAATTGCCTTCCCTCCCTCATCCTGCTCTTCAAATCGTAGGCAGTCGGAAGTGTCATTTGCATTTGGACTTAAATTGCATGCAATTGCGCTCACTATCGTAAAGTCAGTTTCTGAGTATGCGACAAAGAATCAGGTCCAGTGAGAGCATTATAGTTTTCTCATAGTCTGCTAAGTTCTCTGGAGACTTCCTAGTAGGGTCCTGTTTATTTCATTTTTAACTCTGTAATCTGTCTCCACCTGGTTCTTTTTTTTTAATTTTCAGGACGCTATATACAGTCATGACCAAAAGTTTTGCGAATAACACAAGTATTGGTTTTCACAAAGTTTGCTGCTTCAATGTTTTTAGACCTTTTTGTCAGATAAAAAGAGAAAAAAAGGGGCGCAGTTTCCAACAATATTATTTATTATTCCATTGGAATGAAATATATAAAACAAATAAAATACTCCTCTGATGAAACCGTGACTGATTCGGAGAAACGCGTCAGGATATCTCTATCTGACTCTACGAACACATTAAGTCTGGCATTCTCTATCTATACCCCGGGGTATCAAGCTGCAATTCAAGTAAGTGGACTAAGTGGATAAAGCGGATCTATATGTCTATTGCCTCCGTGCAGATGTCTATACGGGCCATGAAGAGTGTATGATTGTTCAACAAAAATCATCTACTACTGCTGATGCAGTTGGACTGTACGATTATTTCATTTACACTTGGCCGTCGACTACATAGTTAGACCAGGATAGCGTCTTTTCCTTTGATTATAAGACTGCATACTTCCGCTTCATTATAGAAGATATCCACTTGTTCTAATATTGTTTCAGCATATACTTACATGCCGATTGGGCTGCTGAATATTTGAAAAAGTTTAAGGGAATTCTTTTATGCCTACACAAAAGACTGCCTGTTATTTATCTATGGTATAAGATTCCCAGTGTCTTATTTACTGCAGCCGATATCTACATCTACTAATTCCATCTCCGGATGCATTCAATTGCTAGTCAATCTAACTCCTGAGAAGGAGAATGCCAATCAGTGTGTAACATTTGTTATTAAGAGTTTTTCCACTGCGCCTGAAGTGCAGTTGGATCTATAGAGTATTAACTCGTATTTTATTTGTTTTATATATTTCATTCCAATGGAATAATAAATAATATTGTTGGAAACTGCGCCCCTTTTTTTCTCTTTTTATATGTTATATTGACAGTTTGGATATCTGTTTTAGGGAGCTGCGATCCATCATTATATGCCATTTTTTATGATTCTTAGCACCTGAGTAACCCTTGTGTATACTTTTTGTCAGATGTTGCTATGGTAAAATTACAAACATTTCATAAGAGTCTTTTATTGACAATTACATTAAGTTTATCCAAAGAGTCAATATTGGAGTGTTGACCCTTCTTTTTAAATACCTCTGAAAATCACCCTGACATGTTGTCAATTAACTTCTGGGCCACATACTGCCCATTCTTACCTAATCAATGCTTGGAGTTTGTCAGAATTTGTGGGGTTTTGTTTCACCTCCCACCTCTTAAGGATTGAAAACAAGTTCTCAATGGAACTGAGGATTTACCTGGCCATGGACCCAAACTTTCAATGTTTCGATCCCAAAGCCACTTAGTTATCAGTTTTACCTTATGGCATGGTGCTTCATCATGCTGGAAAAGGCATTGTTCATCACCAAACTGTTCTTGCATGGTTGGGAGAACTTGCTCTTGGAGGATGTTTTGGTACCATTCTTTATTCATGGCTGTGTTCCTTGGCTGAGAAGCAACCCCACACATGAATGCCCCAAACAATCTGAAAGGGGATTCATCAGAGAAAATTACTTTACCCCAGTATTCAGCAGTCCAATCCCTGTACCTTTTTCAGAATATCAGTCTGTCCCTGATGATTTTCCTGGAGAGAAGTGGATTTTTTGCTGGCTTTCTTGACACCAGGCCATCCTCCAAAAGTCTTCGCCTCACTATGCATGCAGATACACTCACACCTGCCTGCTGCCATTCATGAGTAAGCTCTGCACTGGTGGTGCTCCGATCCTGAAATCAACTTTAGGAGACGGTCCTGGCTCTTGCTGGACATTCTTGGGCACCTTGAAGCCTTCTTCACAACTATTGAACCTCTCTACTTAAAGTTCTTTACAATCCGATAAATGGTTGATTTAGGTGCAATATTACTAGCAACAATATCCTTGCCTGTGAAGCCCTTTGTGTGCAAAGCAATGATGACTGCATGTGTTTCCTTTCAGTTAACCATGGTTAACAGAGGAAGAAAATGATTTTAAGTACCACCCTTCTTTTAAAGCTTCCAGTCTGTTATTCTAACTCAATCAGCATAAAAGGGTGGTCTCCAGCATTGTCCTCATGAACACTCTCACCTGTGTTAACGAGAGAATCACTGACCTGATGTCAGCTGGTCCTTTTGTGGCAGGGCTGAAATGCAGTGAAAATAGGGTTTTTGGAATAAAGTTCATTGTCATGGCAAAGAGGGATTTTGAAATAATTGCAATTCATCTGATCACTCTTCATGACATGCTTGAATATGTGCAAATTGTCATCATAAAAACCGAGGCAGCAGGCTTTGTGAAAAATAGTATTTGTGTCATTCTCAAAATTTTTGACCATGACTGTAAATCACTGAGCCCCTAACAATCACCTTAAAACCTTAAAAGCCCATAAATATTCATCCAGGAGGTATCTTTAGGGCTATTCTCTTGGGCAAAGGGTGCTAAAATGGATTTGAACCTTTCCACAGAGTCTGGCGTGACGAGGATTAGAGTGCCACATTCTTAGCGCTCTATTTTGAGGACATTTACTAACTCTTATGCTGGTCAGGCATTTGTCTGATAATGTCACAAGATCTATATAGGTTTTAGAAATAGATGGTAGTAACCAATTATTAAAGAGGAAAATGTGAGTACACATTGTGGACTTGGGAGAGAATGTTGTAGTCTCTTGTTGATGCATACTTACTTCTTTATGGGAACTGGTGATTAGTGGAAGTTAAAATCAATTTGCATAATGCCCACTGATGAGCCCTAGAGTACATTCCAGGATATTTGTCTAAGTAAAGATTGGGGGCTAAGTTATAGGGCTAGATTTACTAAGCTGCGGGTTTGAAAAAGTAGGGATGTTGCCTATAGCAACCAATAAGATCCTAGCTGTCATTTTGTAGAAGGTACTAAATAAATGACAGCTAGAATCTGATTGGTTGCTATAGGCAACATCCCCACTTTTTCAAACCCGCAGCTTAGTAAATCTAGCCCATAGTCTCCAAAGATAATTAGAGAAAGAGCCTGTGAAGCCAGTCATTGAAATTCCTAGGATAATTCCAGTCATCCTTTAGCAGCCCTCTTATCCTTAGAGTGGAAAGTGCTTACTGGTAATTGGTAGCCCAAGCTTATTCAGGAACAGAATCTAACGCTAGATATATATGAGACACTGGCCAGATTTTGGTGCGGTAGTCAGGCAGCCTCCAAGGAGTAGTTAAAGTCCAACATAATCATCCGAGCAGGCAGCAGTCCATAGAGTAGATGGGGTTGAAAGCAAAGATCTGGGGTAGCAATGATCCAGAGTGTAGTAAGTGGTCCAAACCTAAGGTCACAAAGTAGCCAAGAAGGTCCGGGCAGACAGCTGTCACAAATCTGTGTCCAAAAACTGAGGAGCAGAAGGCAGATGTTAAGATAAAATAAGAACTCTTTATTGAAGGGTAGACATAAACCAGGTATGCAGTGAAAACAGTCACAGGTACAGAGATAATGATAAATGGGTTCAGAGGATGGACTTCAGTAGCTGGAGTAATACATGTATTCAGACTAAACAAAAGCAGGGCTGAAGATACACTGGTACAGGAGTTTAGGATTGCATACAAGAACACACTGGTAATATGCTAATCAGCAAAATGATTAGAGTCACTGATGCAATAAACCAAGCTGAGCAATGTAAGAACTGAAGACACACTGTAGTCACAGGAGCTTAATGATTGCATACAAAAGCATAATCTAAATAGCACACCAAGGTCAGGAATAATGGAAGTCCATATCATCAAAGGTTTAGCCAAAGTTTAGGTATCCAGAATATTAGTCAAAGTGTGCTCACAGAATGCAATGAAGTAATGTCGAAGTCAGCAAATTGGATAAAGTCATTTCAATTAAAATTGAGCAAACTTGGTTGTCTTTGTCTGAGAAGATGCGTACGGTACGCTACGGCGTGAAAGGGCATACGCATCCACTACACGTGGGAGCAACAGTAATTGGTCTTTTACCATACATTCGCACAAACACGCATACTTACAAAATAGTACACATTAATGGTAGTTGCAACACATAATCAGTTATGTCGAAATATAGTAGTATTTATATGTTACATTAGAGTTACATGCATATTAGTGAAATACACGGAACAGGTTGAAGGAATCATATCATGAGTGGTATCATAATAAACCTTTTTACATATCCTACTGTTTGGTTCACTCTGTGAGGGAATCGCAGAGTGCATACACAAGTTATGAATGATAGGGAATTATGAACTACTTAAGACTAAGGAATCTTGGCGGGAAGAGCCGAGCATACCCCCTGGAGAGGTGATCCCCTCCTTTGGATTCCTTAGGATGAACTAGCCAATGATTGACAACCCCTTGGACCTTCCTGAGACCTGGACCAATAGATGCAAGCTTTACCACCTTCATTGTATTACTGTATTTCTGTGTGTATATAAGCAGCAGCTTCACATCTAGTGTTCAGACATCTTGTCCCCAGACTTCAGGATTGAATGACTGGACACTGGATCCAGAGCACCTGCGATAAGTAACGGCTGTATTTATTATCACTTCGCTTGAGCATATTATTCTACTATTTGCGAATAAATCTTTGTGCGTTGGAAACACAAATCGAGGTTCGACAATCGTTATTGGTTAGCGACAATACGCACATAACAATAACAAACAATGACCTTACAAAGGTGCAATGCAAATTGCCCTTACTTAAAGAGTAGTAATCGAGACTCATCAGTGGTGTCAGGATCTACCTGCAGCCCTCTGCATCGCATGCTGCTGTTTGGCAGCTCCTGCCTCCAGAACCAGTGGTGCTGCTGTTGTGCCTTTTCCTTCATTATTACTAGGGGTTAATCTGTCTCACTAATTATCTCCTGTACCTGGGTGTTCCCTACTTATACCTGCCTCTCTTCCTCTCCTATGCTGGTCATTGTTGTTGCTGTTCCATGTTGCTGTGCTGTTCCCTGCTGTGATTCTGGTTCACCTGTTCCCTGGGATGTCTTCATATTACCTGCTTGCCTGCATCAGCCATGTTCCTGGTATTTGCTTTCTGCATCTCCCTGCAATCCTCATTACTGCACAATCTGGTTTGTACCTTCCAGCAATAAACATTGTGTGTTTCACCATATTCCTGGCTCCTTAGCTGTGCTTTCTGCATTGTAGTGTGATAGTATGACCAGCCAAAAAGACAGCTTTGGAGCGGTGTGAAAGATCCTACTTCAGATTTTCCCCTGGGACTCTTTCTGCAATTGTTTTTTATTTGTCTCCTCTTGCAACATGTCTGCCTTGCAAATCTCTGAGCTACCTCAGCTACAGACTGTACAAGCAGATATAATTTTATTGCGATCTCAGCTGGCTCAGTTTTCTGCCTTACTTATGGACCCATTCAGGAGACTATCAGATTTTATTTCTCACAATTCTAATACTGTTGATTTGCCTCAACCAACCATCTCTGCTGCTGAATCAGTGCATACATCATCTTTTAATAGTGCTGCTACAAATGTATTGTTTACCAAGAACTATGGTGTAACAAACTCTAGGTTCACAGGTGGTACACGCCACCATCTGACCGAAGAGGACTGGCGGCGCAGAAGAACTAATAATTTATGTCTCTACTGTGCCAGTGATATACACATTTTACAAGACTGTCCTCTCCGCAGACCACGACAGCATACAGAATCGTCTTCTGTTTATTTCCCTCCCCATTCTGAATTTGTTTGCGCTTCACTTCCTCTTCCTACATTACAGTCTGTTCTTCTCCCCGAGATGAGGCCTCGCCTGCCAGTTCTAACCGCCTGCACTGTGGCGCCAGCAGGGGCAGACTGGCCATACAACCTACCGGGACTTTTCCTGGTAGACCGCTGGCCTCAGGAGGCCGTCGGATGGATTTTTTGCTTTTTTAAGAAAAAAAAAATTGTGAGTGTCCCCCGCAACAGGTGCTAGCGGAGGGGTTCAGTATGGTAGTGGGTGGCTGGCCCCTCCTTTGGGACCAGCCACCTTCCTTAATGTGGCCGCGGTGATCCTTGTGTCTGGCTGCTTCCTCAGAACTATAGACAGGAGACCCATAGGACAGCATCTGTCACATCATGTGCATCCCATGTGACTCCTATCTATAGCACCAATAGGAGGAAGCAGCCATACATGCAGAGCAGTGTCAGGAACCCCTCCAGCCAGTACAACAAAACCCGGAATCTGCTCCGAAAGTCTGGTGTTCACTGGAGCCCCTAGTGGTGGGGACAGACTTGGCTGCAGACAGACAGAGGGTCGTGAGATGTGTACTGACTGAGGAGAACCCAGGGATAGAGGAGGACAGGGCTGACAATGAGCCTCAGGAGGCTGCTAATTAATTACTAGCTGGGAACTAGCATAGGTGATAAGATAACCAGGAAGCATGTATAAAAATAAAAGTGAACCAGTTTAAATCATATAGGAGCTCCCCCTGGTGTTGGAGGATGTCACTACACCCTCCTGCATCTATGCAACAGGGATAATCCCAAAGAATAAAACCAGAGCATAGAAATAGAGCACGCGCCCAGCTGCTAGATCACGCCAGGATGTGGCGTACCACTGCGGCTCCTGACAAGCAGCAGGAGAGTCTGTCTGCATCTCTGCAAGGTAAGTGTAAGTTAATACAGTGTGTGATTGGGGGGGGCTTTTAATGGGAAATGTGCCCCTCAAAGATAGGTGACAGCTCGGGCCAGAGACCTTCGGCAGGAGATGACTCAGACTGGGCACACTTGGAAGAGGGCTCACACTTGGAGGAGGCCCCAGACTGGGCAGACTTGAAGGAGGGCCTGGACTGGCAGAATGACTTGGCAGGAGGCACGGACAACTTGGCAGGAGGCCTGGACTGGGCAGACTGGCCGGACGTTTTGGCAGGAGGCCCGGACAAGGCGGACGTCTTGGCAGGAGGACTGGACTGGGCGGACGACTTGGCAGGAGGCCCAGACTGGGCAGCACAGTGAGAAGCCTCAGAGCGGACAGCACAGTGAGGAGCCTCAGAGAGGACAGCACTGTGAGAAGCCTCAGAGCAGGCAACACTAAGGGCTAGATTTACTTAGCTGCGGGTTTGAAAAAGTGGGGATGTTGCCTATAACAACCAATCAGATTGTATCTGTCATTTTGTAAAAGGTACTAAATAAATGAAAGCTAGAATCTGATTGGTTGCTATAGGCAACATCACCTATCTTTGAGGGGCACATTTCCCATTTTAGTGCTCTTCTGTGATTGGTGCTGTGATTTGTTGCTTCATATATTTCCTCTTTACCTAATCTCATTAGTGACCCAAAGAGACAGATATTAGTTTTGATATCTCACTTTAGAGGGGAAGCCTTGGAATGGGTAAACTCCTATATAGGGACTAACCACCCTATCCTATTGGACTTGCAACTCTTTGTTGAGGCAGTAATTTGCAAGTTTACTTCATCTCCATCTAACGGGACATCTGTGCATCTGGTAGTATGATCCATCCCTTCAGTTCAAAAACTAGCAAGTTGGTTCAGGCTCATACTCTGAGGAGATCCTGCAAATAGAGAGGACGAAAGAGGAGAAGAGGGTCTGCGATACTTCAACTTCACTCTGGCATGACTTCTTCTGCCTTCCCGCCTGTGGAGGACAACTTCACTGCCAGACCTCCCATTGCGAACTTTGATTTTGATGATTTTAATCACTTCCGGTAATACGGGCATCTGGAATCCGCCCTAAAGGCTGCTGTGCTCCTGGTTCACCTGTTCCTGGGATCTCTTCATATTATTTGCAATCCTCATTCCTACACCATCTGGTTTGTACCTTCCAGCAATAACATTATGTGTTTCACCATATTTCTGGCAACTTAGTTTTGATTTCTCCATTGATATGTCACAATCGGCATTTGGAGAATGATGAAAACCAGGAACACCTAGCGTGCGTGCTCGTAGACACCTTTTTTGGGAAGGTGAGATTGTGACAGCAACAATCTAAACAGTAGTCAGGATCCAAACAGAAGTCAGAACCATCAGGACAAGCTACACTGAAACAGGAACAGCATGACTGCACTTATAATCAGCCCAGCAAAGGTCTTAGGCTGCAGAAAATATCTCCCAATGCGACATCTTTAAGGATTTAACCAATGGCAGAAAAAAAATCCTGATCAACATGCCGATTCATGTGTACACACTGTACAAGTTTTTTTATATCTGTGCTCTTCATCTGTCATACCCATCGGCTGAAAAGACCCTGACTCTGCACACTCCATAAAGATCTATGGACACTGCCGGTCGTCAGTGCATACACACTGCAGAATTGAAACGTCATCGACAACATTTATAGTCCGGTTTAAAAATAAAATAAAATGATACAATGTGCTTTGGAACGATAATCGTTCATCCTTGCAGCGTACACACTAATGCGATATTGAGCCAAACGGTCAGTTATCATTTGATTGGCCTGTTAATTGCCTGAAAACACTGTAGTGTGTAGCCAGCCTTAGTATACCTAGCCCATAATGAGATGACAATTGACTTGTTGTTGACATGATGTCACTGAAACTGGGAGTGTGGCCCGTGGTGATGATGCCACCACACCGCACATTCCCAGGCTACCAGTGCCTGGGAGACGCAGTATTGCAGAGAAATAGGAGACAAGCGGTCAGACTATGGGGCCACTTACAGATGTACCCCCCTGATAGCGGCCCTGGGTGTGGAAAATAGGCTTTCAATTACACTATGCATGTGCACATCTGCAAAAGGGGGCTTAGTGAAGTGGTAAGTTAACCATTACCGCTCCAGGCCAGTATTGTTGAGAAAGTCCCAGGAATATTTTTTGTTGTTAAATTGCGGTGATAAATTTGACTGTCACTGAATTCAGTGTACAACCCAGTTACAGTCAAGCAAAGACAATATGTAGGGGATACAACCACTAAAAGAACCTACAATGTATTGATCCGATTTCAAGATTTTGATAACTCTTGGATCCTGTTGAATCGAATAAAGTACTTAATCTAGTCCAACATACTTAGCGTAATTGCTATGTTTAATCTCCTCCTTCAGTTTCTCAAGCTGCTTTTCCAAAAGTTTAACTAACGGAATTACTTGACTCAAGCTAGCAGTGTCTGAACTCACTTCATAGTTGACTATTTCGAATGGTTTCGGCACCTTGCACAACACGGAAAGTATTCTCCCATGCTCTTGACTAAAATACATCCCCACTCCTTTCCCAATGTCATGGCTTGTGGAGTAAGCGTGGATGGCTTTTCGCTGTTTCTCAATCCGCAGAAGCATATACAGGGTGGAATTCTATCTTGTCACCACCTCTTGCTTCAGTTGGTGGCAGGGCAAATTAAATTGCTCTTGTAGCTGCTGCAATCTCCTACACGGTGTTGTCGAATGCCGGAAATGTCCAGATATTTTACAGGTCACAGAAAGCATCTTCTGCACGTCCCTGTCATTTTTTAAAAAGCTCTGCACCCCCAAGTTTATTGTGTGAGCAAAACAGGGAATGTAAGGGAATTCACCCAGCTGTAATGCTCTCACAATATTGGTTGCGTTATCAAAAATGACAAATCCTGAGGAGAGTCCAAGTGGGATAAGCCATGTTGCAATGACATCCCTTAGTTTTGTAACAGATTGTCAGCTGTATGCCTCTTAGTGAAGCCGGTGACACACAGAGTAGGCTGCCTCTGACAAATGTGACACACTTGGGTACATGCTGCTGCTGTTCTTGCTGCTGAATGCGAATCACCAACCCAGTGGGCTGTCAAAGTCATATCATTTTTAGTTTGCCCAGTTCTGCTTGTCCACATATCTGTGGTTAAGTGTACAGTGGGTAGAATGGCATTTTGTAGGCCAATAATTACATTTTTACGTACTTTCTGGTAGAGGTGAATAATTGCTTTTCTAGTGAAATGGTGTTGTAATGGAATTTGGTAATGGGGACACAAGACCTCAAGTAACTGTCTAAAACCAACTGCATTAATAGTGGATATTGGACGCAGATATAATACTAGCATAGTTGCGGTGACGTCTGTGATCCACTTTGCAACTGGGTGACAGCTTTCATACTTGCTTTCTCTTGCAAAGGATTGTTTAACAGTCAATTGCTGTAAACTACTAGTAGTCTTCTTCTTGGTCTGCTTCTGGGATTAAGATTCACCCCCCAGCAGCAGCAGTAGCAGTGGGACTAACGCTCAAGAATTCTTCTGAGGAATCCAGGATAGTGGATGAGTCATCTACCCTTACCAACTTGGATGCAAACTCCGATCGCTACTGAGGATATTGATGAGGACGGTGTTGTGGAGGTAGATTGCAAGCGTCGGGATGTAGGTGAGAGACGGGACCTAGCTGATGATGGACTGCTTGTTGTTATTTTTTTAGCATAAGTTTCTGATTTTCCCAACAGCTTGCCATGAACTCGCTTCAAATGGCATAACATGGATGAGGTTCCTAGATGGTTAAGGTCCCTACCTCTATTGACTGTGGCTTTACCTACGCTACAAATGGCTAGACAACTGTTGTCAGGATTTGGGTAAAAATAATTCC
The DNA here is from genome assembly GCF_038048845.1 of Mixophyes fleayi. Lineage (NCBI taxonomy): Eukaryota > Metazoa > Chordata > Amphibia > Anura > Limnodynastidae > Mixophyes > Mixophyes fleayi. Next base: position 221,359,727 of record NC_134403.1, on the reverse strand, counting down.
ACACATAAGAGGTGGATTTTTTGGTCTTATATTCAGGCATGACAATGGCCTTCTTATCATGTGCAAGAACTGCTTACACCGGTGCAGGACTTACACAGACAACATCATCCTCATCAACATCCTCATTAGCTCCCTTGTTGGCTACACAAATATCTCCCTCATCCTGTTGCAATTCCAAAGTGGCATCCTCAATTGGTGTATCACCAGCTATACTTGGGCTGTTCAGGCACACATCAGCAGAAATGCTGAAAGGGGCCTTCTTTATGGGCACACTATCAGAATGGTCAGGATTACACATAGCACTCGTGGATTGACTCTCCTCAGGGATTTGTGTCATTTCTGAATCTCAACATACATTTTACACATAAAAGTGTTTGGACACCACTTTTTTAGTTCGAATGACAAGGTCTTGCTTGGTCACGACTGACCTTACAAGAAGATGCCTCAGTGACAGTGACAATGGATTTTTAACCCATTCTCTATGTGTGTTTCTGTCATCTATCGCCCCCCTGGTCCACACCAACAATTTCTTGAACACTTCTCTGCATGGCTCCCTCACTTCTTATCTACTGATATCCCCACCATCATCATGGGTGATTTCAACATCCCTATTTCTAATCCACGTTCCAATACTGCTTCCAAACTACTCTCTCTAACCTCCTCACTTGACCTCTCCCAGTGGATTGAATCTGCTACTCATCAGGATGGTCTTGATCTTGTTTTCTCTAGACTATGCTCAGTTTCTAATTTCCGTAACACTCCTTTCCCCCTCTCGGATCATCACCTTATTAGCTACGCGCTCACCCCCAGTTCTTTACCCTCCCTGGTGTCAAACTCTTCCAAGCCTCCTCGTACCCGCAGGAATATCAACGCTATTGATTTTCAACAGTTTTCCACCTCTCTCTAACACCTTCTCTCCCCAATTTCTACATTCTCCTCCCCTGATCGGGCAGTACCCCATTTTCATCAAACCCTAGCAACTGCTCTGGATCAAGTGGCTCCAGCGACACTACATACTTTGCGTAGAATTCGTTGCCAACCATGGCACACTACAGTAACGCGAACTCTACAAAAACTTTCTCGTAAAGCAGAACGTCACTGGCGTAAATCTTGTGCCTCTAATGATTTCATCACATATACTGATATCTACCACTCCTACAGAAATGCTCTGGACACTGCTAAACAAGCATACTACCGATCTCTCATCTATGGTCAGGCTTCTAACCCCAAATGCCTCTTTAACTCTCTTCTGAATCCTCCCGCCCCAAATCCTCCAACTAACATCAGTGCACAGGATCTTGCTTCCTATTTCAAGGACAAAATAGATAAGATCAGGCTTGAAATGGTATCTCCCTTGACAAGCAATCTGCTCAATTCCTTTGTAGCACCCTCTGACACTCTCTCTTCATTTGATTCCACAAATGAAGAGGAAGTTTCTACTCTCTTCTCATCTTCCTACTCTACCTCCTGTCCTCTTGTTCCCATTCCCTCACAAATGGGTATGTCCCTGTGTCCTGTGCTCATTCCCCCTCTAACTAAAATCTGTAATCTATCTCTTTCTACTGGTATTTTTCCATCTATATTCAAGCATGCAGTGATTACTCCAATTTTAAAAAAACAGAATTCTGACCCTAACGCTCTCATAAATTACCACCCAATCTCCCAGCTCCCATGCCCCTCCAAGCTTCTCGAGAGAATTGCCTACACACGCCTCACACACTTTCTTACAGCAAACAACTTATTGGATCCTCTTCAGTCAGGCTTTCGCTCTCAACACTCCACAGAGACTGCGCTGACCAAAGTTGTCAATGATTTGATCACTGCAAAAAATAATAACCAATACTCTCTTCTAATTCTCCTGGATCTCTCTGCTGCATTTGACACTGTTGACCACTCTCTCCTTATACAAACGCTGCAATCCCTAGGTCTTGAAGGCACTGTCCTATCCTGGTTCTCATCCTACCTATCTAATCGCTCTTTCAGTGTTAATTTCTCTGGATCCACCTATGCTCCGCTTCCTTTATCAGTTGGAGTTCCACAAGGCTCAGTCCTAGGTCCTCTGCTATTCTCTATCTACTCCACTTCTCTTGGAAAACTAATAAGCTCCTTTGGATTTCAGTATCATCTCTATGCGGATGATACACAAATTTATCTATCCTCTCCTGATCTTTCACCATCTGTGTTGTCTCGCGTTACTGACTGTCTTTCTGCCATTTCATCTTGGATGTCTTCTCGCCAACTCAAACTCAATCTTTCAAAAACTGAATTAATAATATTCCCACCCAAGAACAGAAGCTTCCTGTCTGACATTTCTATTTCCGTCGATAACATGACCATAAATCCCACCCCGCAAGCTCGTTGCCTAGGTGTAATCCTTGATTCACAACTGTCGTTTATTCCCCACATCAACTCTATATCTAAATCATGTTACATACACCTAAAGAACATTTCCAGAATACGCACATATCTGACACAAGACACCGCAAAAACATTAATTCATGCACTCATCATCTCCCGCATAGACTAATGCAATTCCCTCCTTACTGGTCTTCCCAAAGTCAGACTTGAAAACCTACAATCTATTTTGCACGCAGCGGCTAGACTGATTTTCCTTACAAACCGTTATTCCTCTGCTGAGCCACTCTGTCAGTCTCTACATTGGCTGCCTGTATTTCAACGAATCCAATATAAAATTCTTCTACTAACATACAAGGCCATCAACAAAATTGCACCTACATACATTTCCTCACTTGTCTCGAAATATCTCCCTACTCGACACCTCCGTTCTGCACAAGATCTACGTCTCTCCTCCACTCTCATCACATCCTCCCATTCTCGGTTACAGGATTTTTTCCGGGCTGCACCTACTTTGTGGAATTCCCTCCCTCGCACAGTAAGACTTTCCTCTAGTCTTCAAACCTTCAAGCGTTTACTGAAAACCCACCTCTTCAGACAAGGTTATGATATTCCTCAACCATCATCTTAATTTCCCTAGATTACCATATTGCCATCCTCTACACTGCTAACGCAAGACAACAACCTTCTGACCAACATTGCAACACACACAGCCCACTCAGTACTTTAACCCTTGGCAGTCTGGCTGGTCCATTGTGCAATATGATGTAGCACATGCCCTTGTGTTTCTAACTCCCATTGTCCTATAGATTGTAAGCTTTCGAGCAGGGTTCTCTTACCTCTCTCTCTGTATGTATTACCCAGTATTGTCTTATTAATGTTTGTTCCCAATTGTAAAGCGCTACGGAATTTGCTGGCGCTATATAAATAAATGTTGATGATGATGATATTGACAGTTGCAGAACTAGCACTCAGAGAAAGGTGAAGGCCTCATTATTTCCTTACCACTGCATGTATAGAATGGCATGTTGGCAATTTTTTTTTCCTGCAGATAACTTTGCCTAGAGTACAGGTCTTTTATTCTTGACCAAGGTGAAAGGTGTTTTTTTACATTTTGGTTTCCCTAACTTACAAACAGTATGCACTTTAACATAGTCTTTACCAGATGACATAGAGGGATTACAATCATCATGACTGGTGCCAGCAGCTGCTTGGTGCTCCTGCTATTCTTTGTACTGCTGTGAATCCATATTGATAACACTGTACAATTTGACTGCAAATTCAGAAGACCAAGCCTGCCAGCCCTGGATATCAGCAATGACAATTAGCAATAGAGCAATGGAGAAATGGAGCTATCATCTTTGTGTGTAACCTTTATATCACAATACAATTTGACTGCAAATTCAGAAGACCAGGACTGCCAGTCCTAGTATTTGGATTTCAGAAATGACAATTAGCAATGGAGCAATGGAGGTCTCCTCTTTGTGTGTAACCTATATAACACCGTACAATTTCACTGTAAATTCAGAAGACCAAGCCTGCCAGCACTAGTATTTGGATTTCAGCAATGACAATTAGCAATGGAGCAATGGAGCTCTCCTCTTTGTTTGTAACCTATATATCACCGTACAATTTTACTGCAAATTCAGAAGACCAAGCCTGCCAGCCCTAATATTTGGATTTCAGCAATGACAATTAGCAATGGAGCTCTCCTCTTGGTGTGTAACCTATATAACACTGTACAATTTGACTGCAAATTCAGAAGACCAGGCCTGCCAGCCCTAGTATTTGGATTTCAGCAATGACAATTAGCAATGGAGCTCTCCTCTTTGTGTGTAACCTATATAAAACTGTTCAATTTGACTGCAAATTCAGGAGACCAAGCCTGCCAGCCCTAGCATTTGGATTTCAGCAATGGCAATTAGCAATGGAGCAATCTGCTTTGTGTGTATCCTATATAACACCGTACAATTTCACTGTAAATTCAGAAGACCAAGCCTGCCAGCACTAGTATTTGGATTTCAGCAATGACAATTAGCAATGGAGCAATGGAGCTCTCCTCTTTGTTTGTAACCTATATATCACCGTACAATTTGACTGCAAATTCAGAAGACCAAGCCTGCCAGCCCTAATATTTGGATTTCAGCAATGACAATTAGCAATGGAGCTTTCCTCTTGGTGTGTAACCTATATAACACTGTACAATTTGACTGCAAATTAAGAAGACCAGGCCTGCCAGCCCTAGTATTTGGATTTCAGCAATGACAATTAGCAATGGAGCTCTCCTCTTTGTGTGTAACCTATATAAAACTGTTCAATTTGACTGCAAATTCAGGAGACCAAGCCTGCCAGCCCTAGCATTTGGATTTCAGCAATGGCAATTAGCAATGGAGCAATCTGCTTTGTGTGTATCCTATATAACACCATACAATTTTACTGCAAATTCAGAAGACCAAGCTTGCGAGCCCTAGTATTCCTATTTCAGCAATGACAATATGCAATGGAGTTCTCTTCTTTGTGTGTAACCTGTATAACACCGTACAATTTCACTGCAAATTCAGAAGACCAAGCCTGCCAGCCCTAGTTTTGGATTTCAGCAATGACAAATAGCAATGGAGCTCTCCTCTTTGTGTGTAACCTATATAACACCGTACAATTTGACTGCAAATTCAGAAGACCAAGCCTGCCAGCCTTAGTATTTCTATTTCAGCAATAACAATTAGCAATGGAGCTCTCCTCTTTGTGTGTATCCTATTTAACACTGTACACTTTGACTGCAAATTCAGAAGACTAAGCCTGCCAGCCCTAGTATTTGGATTTTAGCAATGACAATTAGCAATAGAGCAAAGGAGCTATCCTCTTTGTGTGTAACCTATATAATATCGTACAATTTGACTGCAAATTCAGAAAACCAAGCCTGCCAGCCCTAGTATTTCTATTTCAGCAATAACAATTAGCAATGGAGCTTTCCTCTTTGTGTGTATCCTATTTAACACCATACAATTTGACTGCAAATTCAGAAGACCAAGCCTGCCAGCCCTAGTATTTCTATTTCAGCAATGACAATTAGCAATGGAGCAATGGAGCTCTCCTCTTTGTGTGTAACCTATATATCACCGTACAATTTTACTGCAAATTCAGAAGACCAAGCCTGCCAGCCCTAGTATTTGGATTTCAGCAATGACAATTAGCAATGGGACAATAGAGCTCTCCTCTTTGTGTGTAACCTATATATCACCGTACAATTTGACTGCAAATTCAGAAGACCAAGCCTGCTAGCCCTAGTATTTGTATATCAGCAATGACAATTAGCAATGGAGCTCTCCTCTTTGTGTGTTACCTATTTAACACAGTACAATGTGATTGCACCAAGCCTGCCAGCCCTAGTATTTGGATTTCAGCAATGACAATTAGCAATGGAGCTCTCCTTTTTGTGTATTATCTATATAACACTGCACAATATGACTGCAATTTCAGAAGGCCAAGCCTGCCAACCATAGTATTTGGATTTCATCAATGACAATTACCAACGGAGTAATGGAGCTCTCCTCTTTGTGTGTAACCTATATATCACCGTACAATTTGACTGCAAATTTAAAAGACCAAGCCTGCCAGCCCTAGTATTTGGATTTCAGCAATGACAATTATCAATGGGGCAATAGAGCTCTCCTCTTTGTGTTTAACCTATATATCACCATACAATTTGACTGCAAATTCAGAAGACCAAGCCTGCCAACCCTAGTATTTGGATTTCGGTAATGACAATTAGCAATGGAGCTCTCCTCTTTGTGTGTAACCTATATAAAACTGTTCAATTTGACTGCAAATTCAGGAGACCAAGCCTGCCAGCCCTAGCATTTGGATTTCAGCAATGGCAATTAGCAATGGAGCAATCTGCTTTGTGTGTATCCTATATAACACCATACAATTTTACTGCAAATTCAGAAGACCAAGCTTGCGAGCCCTAGTATTCCTATTTCAGCAATGACAATATGCAATGGAGTTCTCTTCTTTGTGTGTAACCTGTATAACACCGTACAATTTCACTGCAAATTCAGAAGACCAAGCCTGCCAGCCCTAGTTTTGGATTTCAGCAATGACAAATAGCAATGGAGCTCTCCTCTTTGTGTGTATCCTATATAACACCGTACAATTTGACTGCAAATTCAGAAGACCAAGCCTGTCAGCCTTAGTATTTCTATTTCAGCAATAACAATTAGCAATGGAGCTCTCCTCTTTGTGTGTATCCTATTTAACACTGTACACTTTGACTGCAAATTCAGAAGACTAAGCCTGCCAGCCCTAGTATTTGGATTTCAGCAATGACAATTAGCAATAGAGCAATGGAGCTATCCTCTTTGTGTGTAACCTATATAATATCGTACAATTTGACTGCAAATTCAGAAAACCAAGCCTGCCAGCCCTAGTATTTCTATTTCAGCAATAACAATTAGCAATGGAGCTCTCCTCTTTGTGTGTATCCTATTTAACACCATACAATTTGACTGCAAATTCAGAAGACCAAGCCTGCCAGCCCTAGTATTTCTATTTCAGCAATGACAATTAGCAATGGAGCAATGGAGCTCTCCTCTTTGTGTGTAACCTATATATCACCGTACAATTTTACTGCAAATTCAGAAGACCAAGCCTGCCAGCCCTAGTATTTGGATTTCAGCAATGACAATTAGCAATGGGACAATAGAGCTCTCCTCTTTGTGTGTAACCTATATATCACCGTACAATTTGACTGCAAATTCAGAAGACCAAGCCTGCTAGCCCTAGTATTTGTATATCAGCAATGACAATTAGCAATGGAGCTCTCCTCTTTGTGTGTTACCTATTTAACACAGTACAATGTGATTGCACCAAGCCTGCCAGCCCTAGTATTTGGATTTCAGCAATGACAATTAGCAATGGAGCTCTCCTTTTTGTGTATTACCTATATAACACTGCACAATATGACTGCAATTTCAGAAGACCAAGCCTGCCAACCATAGTATTTGAATTTCATCAATGACAATTACCAACGGAGTAATGGAGCTCTCCTCTTTGTGTGTAACCTATATATCACCGTACAATTTGACTGCAAATTTAAAAGACCAAGCCTGCCAGCCCTAGTATTTGGATTTCAGCAATGACAATTAGCAATGGGGCAATAGAGCTCTCCTCTTTGTGTGTAACCTATATATCACCATACAATTTGACTGCAAATTCAGAAGACCAAGCCTGCCAACCCTAGTATTTGGATTTCGGTAATGACAATTAGCAATGGAGCTCTCCTCTTTGTGTGTTACCTATATAACATTATGGGACTGCAGATTTAGAAGTCCAATGCTGTCAGACGTATTAATTCTCTCTATGAAAAAATATGAAAGTTGACAGTTCTTCTTATGTTTGTTTGATGCTGTGTTTATAAATATTTTGGTGGCACTGGCCTTTTAACCATGATGTAATTTTATCAGAACCTTCCAGCTATGCTTGTTACAATAGTCCTTGAGGAGCCATTAATAATTAATTTCTGTTGAATGATCCTTTAAAGCTCCTCAGTTTTAGAATTACATGCTCTAATGAAATCAAATTAATGTGTGCATAATAAGCACAGTTATCATCCACTGTACTGTATAACAGATAAGCAACATCTCATTATCACTCTCATTAAGACATACAGCTCTTTCACTACAATGTAACAGAGTTGTTCTCTTTAAGCCTGGTGTAAATCAGTGTAACTTGTTAATTTAATAAATCTAATTATTTTCTAATAACAAAAAGAGGGCCTGTCTGTAATATATGATTCTCAAAACAAAATGTGTGTTTTAAGGGGCCGGTTCAATTCTTCCAAGAATAGCGCGGCGTTAGCAGTTTTACCGTTAATATGGTAAAACTGCTCATAATTACGCTTAATACGGTAATTTCAACTATGGATTTTTACTTGTGGCTCCCTGAGTTGCGAGATAAAATCCAGGTTAAAATTACTGTTTTAACGGTAATACTGTTAACGCCGCGCTATTCGCGGCAGAATTAAATCGGCCCCTGAGAGTCAGTTTACAAATTAAACTTTGATAAGTTTAAATTTCAGGTATCCCAAATGATGGCACAAATATTGCTCATGAACCTGACTGCATCTGGTTTGTAGCCTTAGAATTTTGTTTATTAAAAAAAAGTTGTGATAGAGAGCTATGCTGTAAATCAGTGGTCAGGGAACAGGGGTAAATTACCCCAAATGGGGTAAAAATGAAATTCCTGGGGGTAATGCTGCCGATTCACATGCTGTCAGTTGGACTGTAGACCCCTTTAAATGTGAAATTGCTGTTGTATTAGAAGAGCCTCAAGGGTTGGCAGAGGCACTTCTTGAGCTTCGATGTAATAATGAAGCACGTATTGCATTTGAAAACAAAGCAGATCTGTCATATTTTTGGATGAAATCAGCGGCAAAGACATTTAAAATTGCACATGAGGAGGCAGTCAAAAAATTTCTGCCTTTTGCAACGACCTACCTTTGCGAATAAGGATTTTCCACTCTAATGAACATAAAAACAAAGCAGAGAAATCGATTGGACGCTGAAGACTGTATCCAAATTGCTCTGACATCAAAATGCCCCAATATTAATGCTCTTGTATTAAAAATGAAGTAACATCATTTCTCCAAAACCTCAAAGTTTTGAAGTTGAAGCTTTCAAAGAAATTTTTAGTAGATTAAATACAATTTGGAATTCCAATAATTAATAATATTAGATTTCCTTACTTACAAATCAATGGGGTAACGTCGGCGTATCTAAATATATTTTGAGGTAAAAGGTAAAAAAGTTCCCTGACCCCTGCTGTAAATAATGAACACTAACAGACAAATTTTACACATTTAATAATAAATATAAACAGCTGGTGACAAAGGAGGTGCGGTTTCATGATCCAGGCTAGGTGCACTTAGTGCTGCTGCAACTTGACTGTAGGAACATTGCTTAAAGTGCCAATGTGTAACTCAGTGGTTCCCAAACTTTTGCAGTTCGCAGCACCCTTAGAGTCTCCATAATTTTTTCAAGGCACCCCTCCAAAATAATTACCGAGCCGTCCTGTTTTAGAAGTAGTTGGGTCAAAAAAATTTAATAAGTATTTAGGTCAGGACAGAAATACTTATTTAGTTGTATGCAAAAATGCCCCTCTGCATCCAGACACTCTGCCCCCTCTGCATCCAGACACTCTGCCCCCTCTGCATCCAGACACTCTGCCCCCTCTGCATCCAGACACACTGCCCCCTCTGCATCCAGACACACTACCCTCTCTGCATCCAGACACTCTGACCTCTCTCACGCTGCCCCCTCTGCCCTCTCACACTGCCCCCTTCTCTGCCCTCTGCCACGCTGTCCCCCTCCTCTGCCCTCTGCCACGCTGTTCCCCCTCCTCTGCCCTCTGTCACGCTGCCCCCCTCCTCTGCCACGCTGTCCTCCTCCTCTGCCACGCTGTCCCCCTCCTCTGCCCTGTCACGCTGTCCCCCTCCTCTGCCCTCTGCCATGCTGTCCCCCTCCTCTGCCACACTGTCCCCCTCCTCTGCCCTCTGCCATGCTGTCCCCCTCCTCTGCCCTCTGTCACGCTGTCCCCCCCCTCTGCCCTCTGCCACGCTGTTCCCCCTCCTCTGCCCTCTGTCACGCTGTCCCCCTCCTCTGCCATGCTGTCCCCCTCCTCTGCCCTCTGCCATGCTGTCCCCCTCCTCTGCCCTCTGTCACACTGTCCCCCCCCTCTGCCCTCTGCCACGCTGTTCCCCCTCCTCTGCCCTCTGTCACACTGTCCCCCTCCTCTGTCCTCTGTCACACTGTCCCCCTCCTCTGTCCTCTGTCACGCTGTCCCTGTCACACTGTCCCCCTTCTCTGCCCTCTGTCATGCTGTTCCCCCTCCTCTGCCCTCTATCACACTGTCCACCTCCTCTGTCCTCTGTCAAAACAAAAACTTACAAATCCGCCGGGCGCCGGGACCCAGCATCCTCCTGTCTCATGCAGAGTGAGAGAAGAGGATGCTGGGGCCCGGCGCCTGGTGGATTTGTAAGTTTTTGTTTTGTTGGTTTTTCCCTGGCTGGCCCGCGGCTGCCAGGGGTCCCGCGGCGCTGTCGTAGGGGTGCGCAGAGTTTGGGAACCGCTGGTGTAACTTATGTCCTATACATTAGTAATTTGACTACTTATTATGGAGCTTTACAAGGAAGAAAATCTCGTTCAAATTCAAAATTAAGTTTATTATCAAGAAATTGCTTATATATCATACTAGATTTTAATAATATTTTAGCCTATTGAGATTCCTAAACTCAAGCCCTAAATTAATTCAACAATTTTACAGTAGAACGTCCAGCCTAGCAAATTTAGTTAAAAAGGAGTTATTTCATGCTGAATAATCAAAAAAATCATGTAAAAAAAGCCAGATTTTTCAGGTATTTGGTGTACTATATGTGAATCTCTTGAATATCTATATCAGAATCTCAAGTCTCATAAATATTACATTTCCTACCGGGATATACTCTTGTCATTTTTCTCTTCCTATTTCTTAGAAGAAATTAGATCTCATAAGGTAGGACAAATAGTTTTTAGATTCGAAGCTCTTGAAAGTGTGACCCTCTCTACCATTAGTATTGTCTGCATGTGTCATACATTTATGTGATTTCTATATAATGATAACAATGCTGAAATTATAGAATAAAAGTTTAACAATAATACAGAACCTTTGAGGTTCTGTTATCATTAATGATCTACAATAGGGGCCTGATTCGTTAAGGAGCATAACTGCCATTTTTTTTGCGTATAATGCGCATGTGCATGCCCAGGGGCTTTACGCCATATAAAGCAACAACTTCCAATTCATCAGTTTACAGCTTACTATTTCAGGGAGGGAACATGGTGGAGAAGGGGTGCGTGCGGTGAAGTACTGGTATGGAGCTTTCACTTCAAAATTAATAGCTGAGGGCCTGGGTAAGCCTAGGCCTAAAGGTTTTCTTACAGTGGAATAAATTTTAGATGCATTTTAACACTACGTACTGGAAATGTGCGCAGACCCTCATGTTTTGGTTTTGGATGTGGTTTTGGTTCTAAATAGTCTTCGTGCTTTGGTTTTGTCCCAAAATCTTGAAAGGTTTTTGTTTTGGATCTGGGTTTAATTAAATTTGTGAAAAATAGGTAAAATTATTTTGAGCTGTTTGTGCTCCTATATTGCTATTTATAGCATTAACAGTCATTTACAGTCTATTTTCTAATGATCTCCTCACAGCGGTCTAAATTTTCACTCATTTTGGCCAAAGTATTGCTGCTGACCATCCTAATGTCTCACACATGCTGCCTAATAGTTACCTACTTAGTGTATCTTCTTTTATTTAAAATGAAAATGTAATTGATGTAGACTTTTTTGGTGAGGTTGATGATGAAGGTGATAATAACATTGTCATTTGTCACCATTGAGGAAGATGACCAGTGACCACTGTCATCCAAATGCCCATGATTCATTTGTAAACATCCCATCTATTCCCCAGTTAAACAGCCAAAATGTTAACTTCTGTGGGGGCCCAAACAAATTAATCACTTCAGCCACAGAAGTGACAGTCCCTGTCACTGTAGTGCTTGGTTTGTTAAACTAAGTGCATATCCTTTTAAAGATATATTTTAAAGATATATTCATATATTCCAAGGATAATGCCATCTTGGCTTGCACCATTTAACATTGTGCCCTCTCATCACATTTTAAATGTCTACTAATGCTGCTGTTCGCAGTTGAGGTATTGTGTCCACTCTCGTCTTAATGAAGAATTTTGCAATTGTTGCATTTGCTTTCTCCAATTCAATTAAAAAAATAATTAACCAGTCTATACGATTCTATAACTCCATCACATATTGCAAAACATTAGCCATCATTTCTCAATCGCTACATGTATTCTTTGCTAGTGCCAAATTCTGTCCTGTTAATTTCTCAAAATGTGAACTTTCAATTGCATTGTCTTGTGAAGACAGAAGTTTTTGGCAACCAAATCTGCATCAAGGTCAGTTATACACACTTACTTGTGTGGGAAGGCCAACTGAACTGTCTGTGTTACATAAATTTTACACTTCACTAATTTAATATATATTCCAGATTTATATACATGGGTCTTTGGGACAGCCTCCGTCGCAATTCTCGGGCCGTCCCCTTTACTCCGGGGATGTGCAGGGTGAGGGTTCTAGTCCTGCCACTATTGGAATTCTCCAACCTTCAGCGGAGACTGGGTGTCTTGTGACGAGCCCATACTCTGCAAGCTGTAACATACTTGTGAACGTCAGCACTCAAGGATGGCCAACAATAGCTGCGGGACAAAATAGCAATGGTCTTTTTAACCCCAGTATGACCAGGAAATCTGGAATTGTGAGCCCAAGCCAAAAGTCTGGTACGGAGATGGTTCTCCACAAAAGAGCATGTAACAGGGGGTGTCTTAACTGAGGTTTTAGTCAAGGCCAGAATCTTCAGAGGACTGATGATAGGTCTGGCTGGCAAGAATTTGAAGGATCAAAAGACCTGGAAAGTGCATCGGCCCTGGAAGTTTTTGACCCAACACGATAAGTAAGGATCAACTGGAATCTAAAAAAAAAGTGACCAGCGGGCCTGACGAGGGTTAAGGCACTGAGCATATTTCAGATAGGTGAGGTTCGTATGATCCGTGAATACCGTGACAGGATGGAGAGCGCCTTCAAGCAGGTACCGCCATTCTTCTAAGGCTATCTTGATGGCCAGGAGCTCCTTGTCGCCAATGCTGTAGTTGGCCTCACCGGGTAAAAATTTCCTGAAGCGAAAGCCACATGGAGAGAAGGTACCAACAGAATTCTTCTGAGAGAGAACTGCTCCCACACTCTCTGAGGAAGCATCAACCTCTAGAAAGAATGGTTGTATTTGGTCAGGCTATCTCAAGACAAGAGCAGTGGTGAAAGCTTACTTAAGAACTCTGAAGGCCAAAACTGCCTCCTGAGACCAGTTTTTGGCTAGTCCACCTTTAAGTTTGTAATGAATTGCCGGTAATAGTTGCAGAATCCAATAACACGCTGAGTAGCCTTTAGGCCAGAGGGTTGAGACCAACGAAGGATACATTCTACCATTTTAGGATCCATTTGAAGACCCATGCCAGAGATTATATACCCAAGGAAGGGGACCTAACATTGATCAAAAAGGCACTTCTCCAACTTGCAATATAGGGGATTGGTAAGAGACGAGACAGAACTTCTTTGACATGATCTCGATGAGAGGTGATGTTCCGGGAGAAGACCAAGATATCATCAAGGTAGATGACTACAGATTGATACAAAAGATCTTTGAAGATTTTGTTGATGAATTCTTGAAAAACCACAGGTGCATTACAAAGCCCAAAGGGCATCACTAGGTACCCATAGTGCCTGCCTCTCGCATTAAAGGTGGTTTTCCACTCATTAGCTTGGCGAATGTGCATACGGTTATAGGCCTCTCTAAGATCCAGTTTGGTGAAAATCTGTGCTCCAAAGATCCGATCAAAAAGTTCTGATATGAGGGGTAACGGGTAACGTTTTTTCACCCTAATAGCATTCAGCTTCTGGTAGTCAATACAGGGTCTAAGGGTACCGTCTTTCCTTTTGACAAAAAATAACTCTGCACCTGCCAGTGAAGAAGATTGTGGATAAAACCACTTTCAAGATTCTCAGAGACGTATTCAGACATAGCTTGTGTCTCAGGGAGAGATAGGGATGCACTTGTTGGGAACGAGGTCAATGGGGCAATCCCAGGGCCGATGAGGAGGCAGGAACTCGGCTGTAGTTTTGCTGAATACATCTACAAACTCGGCATAGGCCTCAGGAAGAGCAGGCTGCGGAGTAGAGGCTAGACAGGAGATCAAAGCCTTAGCAGGATGTACAGCAGTCAAACAATGTTATTTGCAGGTGGACCCCCAAGAAATGATTTGGGTACGAGACCAATTGAACTGCGGATTGTGAGCTTTGAGCCAGGGAAAGCTCAGAATAACAGGATTGACGGACTGAGAAAGAAGCAGGAAACTTATCCACTCCTACCGCCAGCCATAAGGGACTGGTAATGCGGTTGATGAAACCGTTGCTGATATGATTACCATCAATCGCGGTCAGTGCCAGACGGTGTGGCAATGGAATAGGCCAGAAGCGGTGGAGGAAATGTGGCCGGGCTCATCAAAGACCCTCCGAAAATTCTTAATGAAGGTAGAACAATCTTGGAGCGTAGGATCATCCCGTTCCCAGAGAGGAGAAGCCCAGGCCAAGACATGACCAGAGAGGAGGGAAATTATATAAACCGCTTTAGTCCTCTCAGAGGGCAAGCTCAAACTGAATAGCGCACTGGTAAAAGAACCCATGGCATTTCTTAGGATCGCCATCATATTTCTCCGGTGGTGGAATACGTAGGCTTCTGGAACTAGAGGTGCTAACAGTAGATGTTGTGGCTGTGGAGGAAACCATTACTACTAAGGCCGCTTGACTTGCTGGAAGAGACCCCTGGAGGGTGTCTAAACGAGAAACATACCTCTTGTAGACATTGCAAGATGTGTCCCTGATTGGAGTCTTGCTGATCCACCCTCTGGGCTAAGTGGAGCAGAAGGTTTCGAGCTGAGGGTTCTTCCTGTCCACTCATATGGCCAGAGTATACAGTCACGGAATTTCAGAGATGGCCGCTAACCGGTATTAGCGCAACTGAACAGGGATGCATGGAGGCACCAATGTAGCGACAGTAGTAGACAGGCGTAGTCAGGCAGTCTAGGTCAAAGCCAAACGAGCAGTGCGGTACACAGGGACGTTCCAGAGAGAAGTCAGGTGAAGCCAAATAGTGAAACCACCGGACAGCGAGGTACCAAAGCGAAACAAAGGAGATTAATAACAGGAAGCCGAGACAGAACCGAAGAACACTGGATTAGAAGTTCAGGAAGCGCTGGAGCAGGAGTGAAAAAATAATCTGGCATCCAACATGTGTCAGAGGGTGCGATATATATACCATAAGGTGCATCCTGATTGGGTCATAGAGATTTTGCGGTCAGACACGTTGACCGCTGAGCGGAGATAGTGTCCCGCTGCTAGGCAACAGGGCGCAGCTGACGAGAAGGTGCAGGCGTCCGTCTTCTGCACCAAGTGTCAGAGTGGAGACAGCGTCTGACACTCACTCTATTCATTCATACCACTGTCCATCCAATAACCTCTGTCTGTCATTATAGCTTGTCTATGATGGATGTCCTGCAATGTTCAAAATGTATTGTGTGTTTAGTCTTTGAAGTTTTATAATATGGGTGCAGGCCACATTTGTCTATAGTCATTTATCATTTTCAGCACCAAGTTTACACTCATTTTCAAAGCTCCCCACTATTACATACCCCACTGCCATCTCATTCCCAAATACTTACTGCTGACCCACTGCCATCTGCTGCACCTCCACCAGCTGATGCAGCATCTGCTCCTCCACCAGCTGATGCAGCATCTGCTTGTCCACCAGCTGATACAGCATCTGCTCCTCCACCACCTGATGCAGCATCTACTCTTCCACCACCTGATGCAGCATCTTCTCTTCCCCCACCAGTGGAGTTCACAGCACGGTTGACCCGGAGCAAGACAAAATTGAGCAGTACTACGAATGTACGAATGTTGGGCCAGGGGGCAAGCGATTGCACAAATCTATATAGTTAAAGTTATGTATCTTTTCATATGTGGTTTTGTGTGTCACTATTTGTTGATGTTTTGTCACATAATCAAACATTTTTAGAAGAAAAAAAAAGTGTCCTTGGTTATTTGTCCATTTACTATAAGCATTACATTTGAAAGCCCAAAAGGTACTCACATGTAAAGGATAATGACATCACATATTCTTTAAAGCCAGAATAGTGTGGGGAATCTGGAGAACTAGGATCTACATCATCCACCTCCTGGCCAGCAACTTCAGGCTCTTCCATTTTATGGAACCCTACTCCCGAATGGCAACATTATGGAATACCACACACAGAGCAATTATATTGCATACAATATTGGGCACATACATAAGAGCACTCCAGACTGGTTAAAAGGCCAAAAGTCCTTCTATAAAAAATGTGGTAGACGTATGAGCTAAATTATAAAGAAAACAATAAAGTGAAGACTTGGTGCTGAGTGGTCATCATCATCACCATTTATTTATATAGTGCCACTGATTCCGCAGCGCTGAAGGAGCTGTGTTTGGTCATTACTATCATCCGTCAGTTACACTTAACCTTAAGATAGTGCAAACATTACGTCTGAAAAGCAGCGTACTTCTGCGTGCGCATGAGCCTAAATCGCTTGTATCTGCTTAGAAACGCCTTTACTCTACATTGACTACGTGCATACGCCCCTTCCCCTCCCCGTTCAGCCCCTAAAATTGTAGATAGTATTGAGTTTGAGGATGAATTGAAATTGACCGCTGCTGCATTCACTGGCACATGGACCGCTTCTGAACATGTGCAGAGCAATTTTGCGCAAAATACTCCATGTATCGGCATTTACATGCCTTAATGAATCGGGCCCCATGTATCTAAGGACTGGACTGGAGTTTAAATTGTTGTTGATGTAAATAAAGCTACCTCTTTTTTGTATGTATGTCGGGAAGTTGTACCTACTTTATTGGGCTATTCAAGTTTAAATGATGCTTCATAGCAATTGCATTCGTAACATATAAAAAGTTTCTGTACATGTTCAGGTTAGACGAAAGTATCTGAAGGGTGTTTCTGTTGTCAAGCAGACGCATCTGCTACTCATTCAGTGCTGGACGCATCTTTAACTCTGAATACAGTGTACATACATATGTACATACAGTGTACACTTGAATGCAACTTTATCATTCGAAAGTTATTTTTGATTGCTTTCTCCTCTGAATCAGACCCTAACTCTTTAAGAGTTATTAAGAACCGTAAAGAGTACCGACACATATTGCATACTTTTTGCTTAAGTGCACCAGAAGCCGAACTATGGGCCACGATGCAGGAAAGCTGAGAGGAGAGGAGGAGGGAACCAGGGTCCACAGCTCACTAGTTCCGACCCTCTGTGTCTGCAGTGCAGTGGACCCCATTATCTCCATGGGCCCTGGTTCACCGCACCTGCTTCACTAATTGTAGTTCTGCCACTGCTTTTCACCCCTATATTATTATTATTATTATTAATTTTTATTTATAGGGCGCCACAAAGTATCCGTAGCGCCGTACAAGGACAAACAATGGCACAGTACAAGGTGAAACAGCACAGTACAAGTAACAGTAAGCACTATAACTCTGGGGGCTCAGACACAGCATGAAAGAGAGGGAGGGAGGGAGGGGAAAAGTGAGTATAGGCAGGTAACTATGGCCCAAGAGGGTGGGCACGGATGACAGGTTGAGAGTCACTGAGGGGAGCGGAGAGAAGCGAGAGGAGACAGAGGGCAGAGGGATATATCAGCTAAAGTTAATATGTCACTTCAAAATCTTGCTATCTACTTTGGACAATCCCCTTAATTTATTTTAAGTTTTCCTATGATCATTGGAGCCTAACTTATGTCTTAAATATGTCACAAAGGTAGGACATCACCCAGAATTTAAGTATGACATTTGCATATTTTAGTTTAACTATACTGGTATTTGTTTGCCTATAAATATGCTTTCCCATATAAAACCTGCCTCTATAATTTCACAGAAATGAATAACTGATGCCTGATCTACACCACATGTAAAACAATTTGCTGTGGGAAGGGGGGTTAGTGTAGAGTCGGTGCAGCCACCCACACATGCCTAATCTTCATCCTTTGAAGATCAATTAGACATTTCATCCTGCAAAACAAAATCTCTTTTTGTGTGCTCCTGTGCCTAACCCACAGTAAGGAATGCATCGATCCTCCCAACGCCCATTGTGAGCAAAATTGTGCACACCCACAATTGCCGTCAGCTTGGTGGGCTCAATTGTACAGAAATATCTCTATGATGTCTGAGAAGATGAAACAATGGCATTTGTGCTGCTCATCCTTTTTTGGCCTCTTAGTTCATTAATTGTGTCCAATATATTTTTTTTTCTTAATTTTCTTGTCTAAGCAAATCACTAAATGAAAGTATATAGATTAGATTTGTTGGACAGTTATAAAGTGTTTTGCTTGTTGTTTTTACCTATCTTAAAAGGATAATTACAACTAAATGCAAGTTGACTTATTGATATCTAATGCAGTGACCTTGTCAAAGACCAGGCAGTAGTGATGTTTATCGTTCACTTTGTAGTTTAAAAAAAAATGATTTTTTTTAAAATGTTACTGTGACAACTAATAAGCGAGATGCAAACAGAAGATACAGAAGAAAAAAAGACAAGAAAAATTGCATTTTAGTTGAAATTAAAACATTTGCTCTCTTTGGCCTAAAACATACTCGTATATTGCTAGCTTTAGCAACACTGTTTTTAAGTGAACATCACACTAACCAACACCAGAGGGTGCTCTGTTTACAACATATAATAAGAGGAGTTGTACCATAATGTGTTCTCAATATATAAAGAAAAGTAATATGCATATGCTGAGCATTGGTTTGTTAACAATTGCAAATTTTAAGCTTAATGTGCAGTATTTATACCTTATCAATAAGTACACTACATAATGTAACAGATTTGACACTCAAAATAACACAGTTATGATGATAATTAACATGTATGGTGAACAATTATGTTATATTTTTTCAGACATATGGATCGACGGATATGAGATAGATAGATATGAGATAGATTTGTGATAGAGAGAGAGAGATAGATGAGATAGATAGATAGATAGATAGATAGATAGATAGATAGATAGATAGATGCTTTCAAAAATAGAAGTGTTAATAGTTTATTTTTATCAATTAACAAAATGCAAATGTAATGAACAGAAGAGACATCTAAGTCAAATCAATATTTGGTGTGACCACCCTTTGCCTTCAAAACAGCATCAATTCTTGTAGGTGTCACGCTCCGGTCCTGCTTGCGGGCACCTGTGCCTTTACCTTCTCCTCACAGGCAGTGATGTTGGCATATCCTGGCATCAGTCTCTTTGCAGGCACCATCTTTCAGTCTGGTCTCCACATGTGCAGAATCACAGTCCTCCTTTGAAACCTCCTCTCTTCCCTCATTGGCAGCGGGATCGTGGAGCACTATTTAAACCTCCTGTGTTCACCTGCCTATTGCCTGTTCTTCAAGCTCACTTCCTGTAGCTCTAGGATCTGGCTCCTGTCTTCCTGTGTGGCCTGTGTGGTCTGGTATCAGCCTGCTCTCCTTCAGAATTGAATCCCGCTGTTCCAGTGACTCCTCTACCACTACCTGAGTTACCTGTATCGTGTCAGCTTCGGTTCTCTCACTCTGCTGCCTCTCAGAGCTACCGCTGTTCCGTGACTCCTCTGCAGTCATCCCAAGTTACCTCTGTGGTATCAGCCTGCTCTCCTCCAGCATTGAAGCACCATTGTTCCATTTAGTCTCCTACCTCCTTCTGGCTCCTCCTCACATCTCTGCCGTATACTCTCTCACAGGGCCGCGAACTGTGGAATAGGTGCCGCTAAGTCCATACTCCCTTGCGGAGGTTCCTGGTGAAAACCACCTACCTGTTAGACTCTGCACCCGTGAGTGAGCTCAGTCATATTCAACAAAGTTTGGGGATCCATAGTTCTCCCGAGACAACTGTGACAGTAGGTACACTTGCAGACAGTTTTTGAAGGAACTCGGCAGGGATGTTGTTCCAAACATCTTGGAGAGCTAGCCCAAGATCTTCTGTGGATGTAGGCATGCTCACATCCTCCTGTCTCTTCATGTAATCCCAGACAGACACAATGATGTTGACCTCACAGCTCTGTGGGGGCCATATCATCACTTCCAGGACACCTTGTTCTTCTTTACGCTGAAGATAGTTATTAATGACATTAGCTATATGTTTAGAGTCATTGTACTGCTGCAGAATAAAGTTGGAGCCAATCAGACACCTCCCTGATGGTATCGCATGATGGATAAGTACCAGCATTGAGGACACCATTAATTCTGACCAAATCCCGAACTCCAATTTGCTGAAATGCAGCCCCAAATTTGCAAGGAACCTCGACCATGCTTCACTGTTGTCTGCAGAAACTCATTATTGTACCGCTCTCCAGACCTTAGGCGAACAAACTACTTTCTGTTGCAGCCAAATATTTCAAATTTTCACTTGTCAGTCCAGAGCACCTGCTGCCAATATTTCTGCACCCCAGTTCCTATGTTTTTGTGCATAGTTGAATCCCTTGACCTTGTTTCCACGTCGAAGGTTGGCTTTCTGGCTGCAATTCTTCCATGAGACCACTTCTGGCCAGACTTCTCTGTACAATAAATGGGTGTACCTGGATCCCACTGTTTTTTTCCAGTCTGAGCTGATGGCACTGCTGGACTTCTTCTGATTTCCAAGGGAAGTAAGCATGATGTATCTTTCATCTGATGCATTAAGTTTTCTTGGTCGACCACTGTGTCTACAGTCCTCAGCGTTGCCTGTTTCTTTGTGCTTCTTCAAAAGAGCTTGAACAGCACATCTTGAAACTGCAGTCTGCTTTAAAATATTTGCCTGGGACAGACCTTGCTGATGCAGTATAACTACCTTGTGTCTTGTTGCTATGCTCAGTCTTGCCATGGTGTATGACCAGTGACTTGAAACTGTCTTCCACAACCTTACCTTCACAGCAGTGTTTGGGTGTTCCTCCAGTTTTAAGCCTCCTACACAACTTTTTCTGTTTCAGTTACTCCCTGTGTTTCACCCTACATATGAAAATGATGATCATTATCACCTGTTAGTTATTATCAGTTATTCATACACCTGACTATAATCCTACAAATTCCTTGACTTTGTGCAGGTGTACATGGAAGAATTGATGCTGTTTTGAAGGCAATGGGTGGACATACCAAATAGTAATTTGATTTAGATTCCTCTTCCGTTCATTCACCTTGTATTTTGTTAATTGATAAAAATAAACTAGAGTGTGAGAGAGAGAAATATGTGCTATCCCCAACTTCACACTCTGCCATGCTGCTTTGCCCCCCCCCCTTCACACTCTGCCATGCTGCTTTGGCCCACC
This sequence comes from Mixophyes fleayi, assembly GCF_038048845.1. Classification (NCBI taxonomy): domain Eukaryota; kingdom Metazoa; phylum Chordata; class Amphibia; order Anura; family Limnodynastidae; genus Mixophyes; species Mixophyes fleayi. The sequence continues at coordinate 221,338,330 of NC_134403.1, read as the reverse complement.
CTTCACTCTCTGCCATGCTGCTTTGGCCCCCCTTCACACTCTGCCATGCTGCTTTGGCCCCCCTTCACACTCTGCCATGCTGCTTTGGCCCCCCCTTCACACTCTGCCATGCTGCTTTGGCTCCCCTTCACACTCTTCCATGCTGCTTTGGCCCCCTTTCACACTATGTCATGTTGCTTTGGCCAGCCATTCACTCTCTGCCATGCTGCTTTGGCCCCCCCCCTTCACTCTCTGCCATGCTGCCTTTGCCCCATCTCACTCTCTGCCATGCTGCCTTTGCCCTTCACTCTCTGCCATGCAGCCTTGGCCCCCCTTCACACTCTGCCATGCTGCTTTGGCCCCCCCTTCACACTCTGCCATGCTGCTTTGGCTCCCCTTCACACTCTTCCATGCTGCTTTGGCCCCCCTTCACACTCTGCCATGTTGCTTTGGCCCCCTTTCACACTATGCCATGTTGCTTTGGCCCCCCATTCTCTCTGCCATGCTGCTTTGGCCCCCCCTTCACTCTCTACCATGCTGCCTTTGCCCCATCTCACTTTCTGCCATGCTGCCTTTGCCCCTTCTCACTCTCTGCCATGCTGCCTTTGCCCTTCACTCTCTGCCATGCAGCCTTTGCCCCTTCTCACTCTCTGCCATGCTGCCTTTGCCCCTTCTCACTCTCTGCCATGCTGCCTTTGCCCCTCCACTCGCTGCCATGCTGCCTTTGCCCCTTCTCACTCGCTGCCATGCTGCCTTTGCCCCTTCACTCTCTGCCATGCTGCTTTGGCCCCCCCTTCACTCTCTGCCATGCTGCTTTGGCCCCTTCTCACACTCTGCCATGCTGCTTTGGCCCCTTCTCACTTTCTTAAATACTGCTTTGGCCCCTTCTCACTCTCTGCCATGCTGCCTTTGCCCCTTTTCACTCTCTGCCATGCTGACTTTGCCCCTTCTCACTCTCTGTAATGCTGCCTTTGCCCCTTCTCACTCGCTGCCATGCTGACTTTGCCTCTTCACTCACTGCCATGCTGTCTGTGCTCCCCCTTCACTTGCTGCCATGCTGTCTGTGTTCCCCCTTCACTCTTTGCCATGCTGCCTTTACTCCCCATTGCTTCCTTCTTGCACTTACCTTTTCTATCGGCTTCTTTCTTCTCTTCTTCTGTCTTCTCTCTTCTTGCCAACTCCTCTCTGCGCTGCTCCTCACTAAATGTCGGGTTAGACGACGTCATGCCCGACATTCAGTGCAAATGTAGCAGAGAGGAGTTGGGGAGCGCAGCTTCCTGAGAGTATTTTTTTTTCTATTTTTTTTTTTAAAGTTAGACGCTCCCCCCATCAATGAAGAGGGGAGTGATCAGTGTTGAGGCCTACCGGGGAATAGCCCGACCCCCCGGTGGCCCAGTCCGACCCTGGAGAGAGATAGTACATAGATATGAGAGATAGATAGATGAGATAGATAGATATGAGAGATTAACAGATAGATGAGTGAGACAGATATGAGAGAGAGATATGAGATAGAAATGAGATAGATATGAAAGAGAGAGAGAAATAGGAGATAGATTTGAGAGAGAGAGAGAGATATGGGCTAGCTAGCTACAGGATAGATAGATGATAGATATGAGAGAGAGAAATGAGAGAATAGAAAGGAGATAGAGAGATAGATATGAGAGCTAGATAGATTTGTGCTATATACATAGATATGAGAGAGATAGATAGATGAGAGTGAGAGAAATATAGATATGAGACAAAGAAAGTTATATAGATGACTATATATGAAATTAAAGAGAGAGAGATGTGCTATCTAGCTAGCCAGCTAGCTATATAGATAATGAGAGAGATATGAGAGAAATATATAGAAGATAGGTATATATGAGAGAGAGATGTGCTATATAGATAGTTATGAGATAGATATATATGAGAGAAAGAGAGAGATGAGATAGATAGATATAAAAGAGAGATATGTGCTAGCGAGATAGAGATGAGCGATAGATAGAGATAGATGAGATAGATAGATATGAGAGAGAGAGAGAGAGAGAGGGCGGGGAGAGAGGAGGGGGAGAGGGGGGGAGACACAGAGAGAGAGAGGGAGATAGATAGATAGATAGATAGATAGATAGATAGATAGATAGATAGATAGATAGATGCGCCAGCTAGCTAGCTAGATACAGGATAGATAGATGATAAACAGATATGAGAGAGAAATATGAGAGAAATAGATAGGAGATAGAGAGATATATATGATAGATAGATAGATAGATGCTATATAGATAGATATGAGATACATAGATCTGAGATAGATATGAGAGATAGATAAAGATGAGAGATAGAGAGAGATAGATGAGAAAGATAAATATGAGAGTGTGAGAGAGATATGTGCTATATAGCTAGATAGATAGATATGAGAGATATCCAGCCGCCACAACTCGCTTCCTGGGTTCAATGGTTAGACGCTAATTACTCAGCGTTGCATCCCAGCAATGTAAGAAAGCCGGGCACGTGCGTAAAGCCTCCCCACCAGCCTGCGGGCTAAATAATTTAATTATTATAATCAGATGCGGGGGCTGTGGATACTTCAGAGCTAGGCTCTGATTGGCTGCCTTTAGTACTTAAGGCAGGGAGGGCTTAGCCTCCCTGCCGGTTATAGCGTCTTAGTTCTGTACTTGTGCTGACCTGGTCTGATACTCTGCTGGATTTCTGTTTTGACCTTCTGCCTGTTTACTGGACCTTGTCTGATTGCCTGTGACCCTGACCTTTTGGCCTTGGCTTTTGTCTGACCATCCATTACCATCTGTACTGTCTCCGTGCCTGCGCTGCAGTAAGTATAATGAACCTACACCTACACTCTATGGGAAAGGCAGCTGCTATAGGTGAAGACCTCCGCCTATCAGTTCTGCAGGTTCGTTATCTGACCAGACAGCCTAACATTATAACCGGCCAGTGAATTCTGGGGAGGATTCTTCATGGAAAGTAACGGGACGAACACCTCTCCAGCTCAAGTCCTTGCAGGACAGATCCAAACTCTGTCCCATATGATCCAAGGACTTTCGCATTGACTATCTTCTCAAGAGGAAACTGCAATGTCTTTGCATGCCCAACAGGGTTCCTCTGCATCCGATCCGGAACCTAAGTTGACCCTGCCAGACCGCTTCTCTGGGGAAAGATTACTGTTCCGCAATTTCAAGGAAAGCTGCAAACTTTATTTCCGGCTAAGACCTCGCTCTTCTGTAACTGACTGTCTTTCTGCCATATCATCTTGGATGTCCTCTCGCCAACTCAAACTTAATCTTTCTAAAACAGATTTAATAATATTCCCACCCACCAACAAGAGCATACCTGACATTTCTATCTCTGTTGATAACATGACCATAAATCCCACCCCACAAGCTCGCTGCCTAGATGTAATCCTTGACTCACATCTATCCTTTGTTCCCCACATTGACTCTATATCTAAATCTTGTTATATACATCTATAGAACATTTCCAGAATTTGCACATATCTCACGCAAGACAATGCAAAATCCTTAATTCATGCACTTATCATCTCCCACATTGACTATTGCAATTCCCTCCTGTTATGTGCATATTGTCGCTAACCAATAACGATTGTCGAACCTCGATTTGTGTTTCCAACGCACAAAGATTTATTCGCAAATAGTAGAATAATATGCTCAAGCGAATTGATAATAAATACAGCCGTTACTTATCGCAGGCGCTCTGGATCCAGTGTGCAGTCATTCAATCCTGAAGTCTGGGGACAAGATGTCTGAACACTAGATGTGAAGCTGCTGCTTATATACACACAGAAATACAGTAATACAATGAAGGTGGTATAGCTTGCACCTATTGGTCCAGGTTTTAGGAAGGTCCAAGGGGTTGTCAATCATTGGCTAGTTCATCCTAAGGAATCCAAAGGAGGGGGTCACCTCTCCAGGGGGTATGTTCGGCTCTTCCCGCCAAGATTTCTTAGTCTTAAGTAGTTCATAATTCCCTATCATTCATAACTTGTGTATGCACTCTGCGATTCCTTCGCAGAGTGAACCAAACAGTAGCAAATGTAAAGAGGTTTATTATGATACCACTCATGATATGATTCCTTCAACCTGTTCCGTATCCGTATATTTCACTAATATGCATGTAACTTTAATATAACATATAAATACTACTATATTTCGACATAACTGACTATGTGTTGCAACTACCATTAATGTGTACTATTTTATAAGTATGCGTGTTTGTGCGAATGTATGGTAAAAGACCAATTACCGTTGCTGCCACATGTAGTAGATGCGTACGCCCTTTCACGCCGTAGCGTGCCCTTGTACGCAGTAGCGTACCATACACATCTTTTCAGACAAAGACAACCAAGTTTGCTCGACTTTAATTGAAATGACTTTATCCAATTTGCTGACTTCGACACTCCTTACCAGTCTTCCCAAAAACAGACTCAACCCCCTACAATCTATTTTGCACGCTGCAACAAGACTGATTTTCCTTGCAAATCGTTATTTCTCAGTTGAATCATTCTGTATGTCTTTACATTGGCTGCCTGTTTTCTACCGAATCCAATATAAAATACTTTTACTAACCTACAAGGCCATCAACAAAGCTGCACCAACATACATCTCCTCTCTTGTCTCAAAATATCTCCCAACTCGGCAACTTCATTCTGCACAAGATCTGCATCTCTCATCCACAATCATTACATCCTCCCATTCCCGGTTACAGGACTTTTTTCGGGCTGCACCCACTCTATGGAATTCTCTCCCTCGCACAATAAGACTCTCCTCTGGTCTACAAACTTTCAAGCGTTCTCTGAAAACCTACCTCTTCAGACAAGCTTATAATATTCCTCAACCACCCTCTTAACCTCACTACCATAGCCTATTACCACCTGTTACACAATTTCACACAAAACAACTACCCCCTGACCCACATTGTTGTGTGACAGGATCATTTAGACTATGTTTGTCCCCAATTGTAAAGCGCTACGGAATATGTTGGCACTATATAAATAAATGATGATGATGATGATAGTGGTCAGATAATGAACTTGCAGAACAGGCTGGCTGACGTCTTTGCCTATAGCAGCCGCCTTTCCCGTAGAGCTAGACGCGCTCACAGGTACTCAGATGCCCCCAGGACTTAACTCCAAGTAGTCTAGGCTCATTATTCTAAACCGCAGCCGCAGGCCAGGAGACAGTAGAGATGGTAAGGGATGATCAGACGAAAGCCAAGGTCAGAGGTCACTAGTAAGAATAGTAGTCAGGAAACACGCCAAAGGTCAAGGTCACGAGCAGAACAGCAGAATCCAAGATACAGGCCAAAGGGTCAGGGTCACAGGCTAACAGGCAGGGGTCCAAAAAACAGGCAGAGGTCACAACAAGAAATCAGTAATAAAGGCATCCAGAGCAGGTCAGCAACAGTAGGTAACTGGAACGTTTTAACCTCCCTGCCTTATATACTGATATTGGCCAATCAGAGCTTAGCCCTGTAATGATTACCAGGCTTAGTTTAATTAATGATGGCCAAAATAATTAATTAGCCCACAGGCTATAACATAGCGCATGCGCCCGGCTGCAGCACTTGCTGTGGCACACCGCTTAGTACACTCGGCGTCCGGACGGGCCCGAGTAACAGGAAATGATGTCCCGGTCGTCATGCAGATGGCCGGGACTCTCATAGTGGGAAGAAGTGAGTCCCTGTGGTGCCCTTGGCCGCGGTGGCTCCTGACACTCCTGCAAGCCCTTCGCCACTCTCCGTTTATGCGTTCTTTAATGCTTTGGGCCTACTGTATGATGATCCAGATCGGGTGGCTTCAGCCGAGGCTCACCCCTGGGCTCTGAAACAGGGCCAGTGCTCTGCTGAAGAATTCTGTGCCGAGTTCAGGCGTTGGTCCACAGACAGCGTATGGAACGATCCTGCGTTTCGCAGTCAACTTCGCTTAGGTCTGTCGGAACAGATCAAGGACGCATTGGTACAGTAGCCTTCGCCAACATCATTGGAAGACCTCATGCAACTCGCCATTAAAATCGATAGGCGGATCAGGGAGAGGAAGGCGGAGAGAGAGACACTGTCTGGTCTACGTCGGTACATACTTCTGCACCAATGGATCCGGAAGAACCTATGCAATTAGGAGCGTACCACCTCTAAGCAGAGGAAAAAGTCAGAAGGTGGACTCAAGGCTTGTGTCTTTACTGTGGCACCAAAGAACATTTTTCTCGTTCCTGACTTGCCAAGTCGAGAAAAGATTTGGCCTAGGAGATAGAGAGGGGGTTCACCTAGGTCTTCAGATTATCTTCTCTAAAAATGCTTTGTTGATTCCCGCGCACACCACTTATGGGGCCCATTCTGTTGACATTTCAGCCTTTATCGATAGTGGTGCCGCTGGGAACTTTCTAGACATGGGATTCGTTAAATCTTCTGGAATCCCTCTCCGGAGTATCAAGACAGTTATTACTGTATGTGGTCTAGATGGGGAATCTCTTCCAAGTGGCAAGGTTCTGTATGAAACTCCACCATTACATCTAACAGTGGGAACCCTCCATTCAGAATCCCTGACTTTCTACTTGATTAACTGTACATCAGTGATATTGGGTCATCTCTGGCTGCGACTTCATAACCCTGTAATTGATTGGGCACAAGAGGAGATTACCCAGTGGAGGTCCCCTTGTTTGCAGACTTCTTTGAAGTTGCCTCTTCTGATGTTGCAGCCTGCTTCACCGTTACTACCTCCACAATACCAGGAATTCTGGCATGTATTCTTTAAAAAAGCAGCTGACACCTTGCCTCCTCATAGAGAATATGATTGGGTCATCAAATTAATTTCAGGTGCTATGTTATCTAAAGGGAGACTATACTCACTCTTCAGTCCTGAAACCCAAGCCATGCAGGATTACGTCAAAGAGAACCTTCAGAAAGGCTTCATTAGGCCTTCAAAATCACCAGTGAGAGCTGACTGCTTCTTTGTTTCCAAGAAATATGGTGGACTTCGTCCCTGCATTGACTTTAGAGGTCCTAACAAGATCACTGTTAAGAATATGTACCCAATTCCTCTCATCTCGGTCCTGTTTGACCAACTCAGAGGTGCTACTATCTTTACCAAAATTGACCTTCGCGGGGCATACAATCTCATCCGCATCAAAAAAGGGGATGAGTGGAAAACGGCCTTCAATACTCAGTCTGGCCACTACGAGTATCTAGTTATGTCATTCGCTCTCTGTAACGCACCAGCAGTCTTCCAGGATCTTATTAACGATGTTCTCCGGGAGTTCCTTGATCAGTTTGTGGTGGTATACTTGGATGACATTCTGATATACTCTCAGTCCGTGTCGCAACGTCGACTCCACATCCAACACGTACTCCAGAAATTACAGGATCATCACTTGCTCACCAAGCTGGAGAAATGCAAGTTTCAAGTCCAGAGTGTATCGTTCCTTGGGTATATCATATCTTCGACTATATTTTCTATGAACCCAAATAAAGTCCAAGCTATCCTTGAATGGGTGCAACCTGTTAATCTAAAGGCCGTACAAAGGTTCCTGGGCTTCGCTAATTACTACCGAAGATTTCTTCAAAGTTTTCTGATTTGGTAGCCCCCATTGTTGCCCTCACTAGAAAAGGGGCAGATCCAGGCGACTGGTCTTCGGAAGCTATCAGTTCCTTTGAGGCTCTCAAACAGGCATTCATCTCCGCTCCTATCTTAAGACATCCTAATCCTGACTTGCCTTTTGTTCTAAAGGTTGATGCCTCTGATGTTGGTGCAGGCGCTGTACTCTCTCAAAAGGATCTTGTTAACCATCGATTGTTCCCTTGCGCATTCTTCTCCTGGAAATTCTCTTCTGCAGAGGCCAACTATAATGTTGGTAATCGAGAACTCTTAGCCATCAAATGTGCTTTTGAAGAATGGCGTCATTGGCTAGAAGGAGCGATCCATGTTATCTCAGTCATTACTGACCATAAGAATCTTCAATATATCGAATCAGCAAAATGACTGAACCCAAGGCAAGCCTGTTGGTCATTGTTCTTTACTCGCTTCCGTTTTACTATCAGTTACAGACCAGGTTCTAAGAACACTAAGGCTGATGCCTTGTCCAGAAGTTTTACCTCTCATCATGCACCAGCTCCGAAACAACTGCTAATTATACCATCTAAAATCATTCAAGCCGGTTTAGCCCAGGATTTGAGTTCAACCCTTTACAGATTTAAAAAATTGGCCCCCTCTAAAAATTCACCTCCGAAAGGCTGTGCTCACTGAAGCCCATGACCATAAAACTGCCGGACACCCCGGTATCTCTAAAACTACAGGAAACCTTTCAAGTTCAGTTTGGTGGCCAACCATGTCTTCTGATGTTCAAGACTATGTTATGTCCTGTGGAGTCTGTGCCAAGAACAAAACTCCTAGAAACCGTCCTTACGGTCAGCTTATGCCCTTGTCTGTTCCTTCTAGACCGTGGACTGACCTGTCAATGGATTTCGTTGTGGAGCTCCCTTTCTCAGCAGGCTACAATACTATCTGGGTAGTGGTTGACCGCTTCAGTAAAATCGCCCATTTCATATCCCTAACCAGACTCCCTAGTGCACAGACCTTGGGCGTCACATTTTGTCCAACATATTTTTGGACTCCATGGTTTACCGGTAGATATTGTTTCTGATCGTGGTTCCCAGTTTGTGGCTCAATTCTAGAAATCCTTTTGTTCTCTCCTTGGAACAAACATCAGCCTCTCCTCAGCATACCATCCACAATCCAATGGACAAATTGAGAGGGTCAATCAGTCCCTGGAACAATTTTTACATCTATATAGCTCTGAGTTTAACAACAACTGGTCAGCATTGTTACCCTGGGCAGAATTCGCATACAACAATTCCTGCCTTTCCTCCACTTGTATGTCACCGTTCTATTGCAATCTTGGTTTCCACCCTAGATCATATTCTTTGACTATACTTAATTCTTCTGGGCTTCCTGGCATACACTCTATGGCTACTGCGCTGAAGAGCAGCTGGAAAAAAGTTAATGCAGCTTTAAAACGGACCTCATTTTGATCTAAAAAAAATTGCGGACCAACACCGTAGGAGCTGCTCTTTCAAAGTGGGTCAGAAGGTTTGGCTCTCTACCCGTATTATCAGGCTCAGACAACCATGTAAAAAACTTGGTCCTAGGTTTATCGGTCCCTTTGCCATTATCAAGCAAGTGAATCCAGTGGCTTTTAGATTGAAAGATAGATAGATAGATAGATAGATAGATAGATAGATAGATAGATGCGCTAGTCAGTTAGCTAGTTAGAAACAGGATAGATAGATAGATAGATAGATAGATAGATAGATAGATAGATAGATAGATAGATAGATAGATAGATGATAAATAGATATGAGAGAGAAATAGGAGAGAAATAGGAGATAGAGAGATAGATATGAGAGGGATAGATAGAAAGATGTGTGCTATATAGATAGATATGAGTGAGAGAGATATATGTGCTATATAGATAGAGATAGATAGATCTGAGATAGATAGAGAGAGATAGATGAGAAAGATAGATATGAGAGTGTGAGAGAGATATGTGCTAGATAGATAGATAGATAGATAGATAGACAGAGATATGTACTAGCTAGCTAGATACAGGATAGAAAGATGATAGATATGAGAGAAAGATATGAGAGAAATAGATAGGAGATAGAGATATATATGGTATATATGTGAGAGAGAGATATATGTGCTAACTAGCTAGCTAGATATGAGAGAGAGAGAGAGAGAGAGAGAGAGAGAGAGATTAGATAGATATGAGAGATGTGCCAGAAAGATAAATAGATATGAGAGAGATTAAATAGATATGAGAAATGTGCCAGATAGATAGATAGATATGAGAGAGAGAGAGAGAGAGAGCGAGAGAGAGAGAGAGAGTGAGAGAGAGGGAGATGTGCTAGGTAGATAGATATGAAAGAGAGTGTTGAGAGAGAAATGAGATAGATAGATAGATAGATAGATAGATAGATAGATAGATAGATAGATAGATAGATAGATGTGCTAGTCTGCTAGCTAGTTAGAAACTAGATAGATAGATAGATAGATAGATAGATAGATAGATAGATAGATAGATAGATAGATATGAGAGAGAAATATTAGATAAATAGGAGATATAGAGATAGATATGAGAGAGAGAGAGAGATGTGCTAGATAGATAGAAATGAGAGATTTGAGAAAGAAATGAGATAGATAGATAGAAAGATAGATAGATAGATATGAGACAGAGTGTTTAGAGAGAAATGAGATAGATAGATAGATAGATAGATAGATAGATAGATAGATGCGCTAGTCAGCTAGCTAGTTAGAAACAGGATAGATAGCAAATAGATAGATAGATAGATAGATAGATAGATAGATAGATGATAAATAGATATTAGAGAGAAATATGAGAGAAATAGGAGATAGAGATGAGAGAGATAGATATGTGCTATAGATAGATATGAGAGAGATAGATAGATATTTACTATATAGATAGATATGAGAGAGATAGATAGATATGTGCTATATAGATAGATATGAGAGAGATAGATAGATATGTGCTATATAGATAGATATGAGATAGATATATCTGAGATAGATATGATAGAGATATGTGCTAGTGATATAGATAGATATGAGAGATAGATAAAGATGAGAGATAGAGATAGATGAGAAAGATAGATATGAGAGTGTGAGAGAGATATGTGCTATATAGCTAGATAGCTAGATAGATAGACAGAGGTATGCACTAGCTAGCTAGATACAGGATAGAAAGATGATAGATATGAGAGAGAGATATGAGAGAAATAGATAGGAGATAGAGCGATATATATGAGATATATGTGAGAGAGATAGATATGTGCTAACTAGCTAGATATGAGAGAGAGAGAGAGATTAGATAGATATGAGAGATGTGCCAGATAGATAGATAGATAGATAGATAGATAGATAGATAGATAGATAGATATGACAGAGATTAGATAGATATGAGAGAGAGAGAGAGAGAGAGAGAGAGAGAGAGATGTGCTAGGCAGAGAGATATGAGAGAGAGTATTGAGAGAAATGAGATAGATAGATAGATAGATAGATAGATAGATAGATAGATAGATAGATAGATAGATAGATAGATAGATGCGCTAGTTAGCTAGCTAGCTAGAAACAGGATAGATAGATAGATAGATAGATAGATAGATAGATAGATATGAGAGAAATAGATAGTAGATAGATAGATATGAGAGAGATAGATATGAGAGAGACATGTGCTAGATAGATAGATATGTGCTAGATAGATATGAGATAGATAGATATGAGAGGTAGAGAAAGATGGGATAAATATATATGAGAGAGAGAGAGAGAGAGAGATGTACTAACTAGCTAGATAGATATGAGAGATAGGACATAGAAATGATTCTAGATAATTTGGATATCATTTTTTTTATATATATAAAGAATCATACTTCCCAAATATTCCGATTTCGGTGGGACAATACTAATTTGAGGGGACTGTCCCAACGCTCTTGCAATCAGCACATTTGTCCTGACTTGCAGGGATTTGGGAGGTATATCCCCGGTCAATATGATGGAGGCAAGTGCATGCAGAAATTCAAGGTGTTTTTTGGAGAGGGGGCAGCATTGGGAGCAGCCTAGCACTTCAGAGGAGCTAGGCACACCTCCAGGGATGTTGCCATGCCACTGTTTCGAAGGAGACATGACTGTGTCCTGACTTTGGCCTTTCAAATGTTAGGCTGTATGAAGAATTTATATGGTGAGCTGTGCACCAATTCTCCAGCACTGAAAGATAAGCTGCCTTTTCCGTAGAAGCTTGATGACATCACTGTAACAAATAGGCAGATAAGGAAGAGGAAACATTTTTTTTATGAATAATAATCAGCCTGTAGTATTCCAGAGATCTTTACATATAGAGACTGTGATTTATAAATAATTTATCCACTAAATGATTGAACAGTATTTGCTGAACTCATGAGTCATTCGCGGAAAAAGCATACAAATAAATTTAAATTTTACTTTTATGCCAACATGGCATACATATAAATATTGATAATCCTCCTTACAATGACAAAAAACTGCATGGTAATGATGAATATCTATGCACTATTAAGGAAGATTTCTTGCAATACAATAAGGTTCAGTGACTTTACAATTATAGTGAAAGACTATGTTGCAGACAATCGACACTATCTATACGGATACTGAATAAGGTTTATTTTCTCTCCAACACATCTTGTGGTAATTTTCCAAACCAGTTAATTAGACCCTGGCAGGCTGACATGCTGCTAATTGCATAAGCTGTTAATTAGCTCTCAGCCTTGTTTCCCAGTAAATGCTACTGCGCTTCCTCTAAGAAAAGCAGGGGACGATGACACTGACATGGAGATTTCTTGCATTATTTTATTTTTGCACTATATTACTGTGTAATAGCCTTGTCAATAAACAACTATATACCACCTAACACACATAATTTCTATGTCCTCCTCCAAATACACAGACATCTTAATACATAAATTACCATCTACTAATACAGATTCCTCTCACCTCTTCCTAATACTCATGCATCACGAGCGCTCAGTGTTTATGGAGGTGAGCAGAGCTTGATTATGCAATTTGTATCATTGTAGGACAGCCCCACCCACTTTGCAGGCAGGTAAATGCCTTTCTCTCAGTAGGCCAGAAGGTAAGCCAGAAGGTCTCACACTAATCCAAGGGGTATATTTACTAAACTGCACTTTTTCAAACCTGCAGTTTAGTAAATATACCCCCAAGTGTCATTTAGACATTTTGAGTAGGTAGCAATGCTTAAAACACATAGCTTATGTCTTCTACTAATACGCAGACACTGACACATTTACCTTGCACCTTCTTGGTAATGTACAGAAAAAATGTCCTTCATCCTGGGCCAGATATGCCAATAGGCAGACGTGTTAAAGAAGTGGGCCACAGTTTTTCTCCTACTATATTCTCTTATATCCTGAGGTAACCAAAATCCAAACGCAATGTTATGCAGGAACATTGTCTAACATAAGGGGGTATGTGACAGATTCAGGCTTATAAAACACTATACTGAATTCAGTGTTCATTGACACTGATATGACTGGAGCTCAGTTTAAGCCATCTTCCATGACGTCCTGACAGCCTGACAAATGTTAAATGTTAGGAGTCTAGGACCAAGGCCTCCAAATACATTAGTGTAAATAAATGCTCTACCTGCATTTGTAGGCATAGTTTCGTTCACTGTCTGAATTGAAAGCAGTGCACCGGGGCCCCTAGATATAGATATATAGATGTATACAGATATAGATATAGATATATAGAGATAGAAATAGATAGATGTACTTGCTCAGTGACCCTTGCAGGTTTTTTTGCAGGCTTTTTTCTTTCGCAGGATTATTTATTCCCATTAAGAGCCGTGCCTATGGGGCCCCCTTGCCCGTGGGGCCCCTGGGCAGCTGTCCATCGTGCCCAATGGAAAAGATGGCCCTAACACCATGCAGTCACTGGACATGTCCATCACAACCCTTTCTTTGTGAAAGAAATTCAACAAGGTGCTGGAAACATTCCCTAGATATTCTGGTCCATGTTTACGTGACAGCATCACCGCAGTTGCTGCAGATTTGCAGGCTGCACATTCATGCTGCAAATCTCCCATACCACCACATTCTAAAGGTACTCTATTGTATTGAGATCTGGTGAAAGTGGAAGCCATTGGAGTACACTGAACTTATTGTCATGTTTGTGGAACCAGCTTGAGATGTAGTGTGCTTTGTGGCATGGTGCCTTATTATGCTGGAAGTCGCCATTAGAAGATGGGTAAACTGTGGCCATAAAAGTATACACATAGTCAGCAACAATACTCAGGTAGGCTGTAGCATTTAAACAATGCTGAATTGGTATTGAGGGGCCGTTACACCACCAGCCTGTACCGTTGACACAAGGCAGGATAAATGTATGGATTTATACTGTTAATGGCAAATTCTGACCCTACTATCTGCATGTCGCAGCAGAATTTGAGATTCGTCAGACCAGGCAATCTTTTTCCAATCTCCAACTGTCCAGTTTTGGTGAGCCTGTGCCCAATGTAGCCTAGTTTACTGTTCTTAGCTAACAGAAGTGTAACCTGGTGTGGTTTTCTGCTGCTGTATCCCATCCACTTGAAGATTCAACATGTTGTGTGTTCAGAGATACTATTCTGCATACCAGTGTTGTAACGCATGGTTAATTAAGTTACTGTCGCCTTCCTGTCAGATTGAACCATTCTGGCCATTCTCCTCTGACCTCTTTCATTACCAAGGCGTAATCACTTACAGAACTGTCGCTAACTGGATGTGTTTTGGGCACCATTCTCTGTAAACTGTAGAGACTGTTGTGCGTGAAAATCCCAGGAGATCAGCATTTTCTGAGCTGCTCAATCCACCCTTTCTGGTACCATTCCAGAACAAAGTTATTTAGATTGCATTTCTTCCCCATTCTGGTGTTTGGTCTGAACAAAAACTGAACCTCTTGACCATGTTCACATGCTTTTATCCAATTAATTTCTGCCATGTGAATTGGTTGATTAGATATTTGCATTAACGAGCAGGTGTACCTAATAAAGTAACCACTGAGTGTACAGTGCCATGCCAGCATAATAGATGCATTTCCAGCACATATAGCCCCGAGGACCAGAATGGCATGCCCATTGTCAACATTTTACAGACCAATGGAATCCTAATTCTTCCATGACAACCACCATGATTACCATGATTAAAATATACAGATTGATGCACGAATAGAGATTCACCCACCACAAAGTGTACCATGGGTAATATATAAAGTCCTATATTTATCACATACATAACAAGGTGTGAAAAACATCCTGTCTGCCACACACAGCCCTATGCACACCACTAACAGTGCCATGCATAATACCCACCATATACAACTCAATGCTAGCATAATAGTCAAATAGCTACCATCCTAGCAAAACAGTTTCATGCCCACAATATCTAGAAAATTCAAGTATTTCAGTCACATACCCACCATGTAGAGCCCAATGTCTATCACATGCAGTTTCTATATGGCTGTAGATGACACAGTGCAGAGCAATCAGCAGCCCTCATGGACAGATTTAGCTGCCTCTGCGTTGTTATGATTTGTGAGACAATGGCAACAAAGGAAAGGGTCTTCCACCAACTAACACAAAAAAATATGAGAATTCTTATTTAAAAAAAAAAAAGCCATGGAATCCGGGTGTGGTTATTAATGGGTGGAGTGTCTAAATACACCTATATAGAATCTGGTTAAATAATAGGTGGTGTCTAATCACACTCAACTATTGAGTGGTTAATTAAGAGGTGGAGTGCTTAATCATAAGACAGCAAGTGATATGGCACCCTTCTCCCTACACAAATTGCCAAACATATGTGTACAAGTTAACCCGTGCATGACACTCATGCATTCTAGTCAAATCAAGCTACTTAAGGTGTTAAAAAGGTTCTTGTCATGCATTGGGGCCATAGCCCAGGCCTCCTCAGGGGAAGAGCGTTACTTCCTGACGTAAGCGCCCTTTTTTAACGTGATTTTGTCCACATGTCACCACCTCATCATTTTTCTCCATCACCTCATCCTTCATCTTTATCGCCACATCTATCCAGATGTCTATCCAGACACAGGGATCTCTCTCAGCGGTCCTGAGTATCACACTCCTCTCACTCTGTCATCCCCGGCAACCACCAACCACTCCCCACTGTCACCCCCGGCAACCACCAACCACTCCCAACTGTCACTTCTCCTTCAAGAAATATATATATATTTTTTTTAAATCTTTATAAACACTTTTAACAATTAACAAATTAAATTAACAAATTAAAAACATCTTAGTATACCAAATTTCAGCCCTTTCTGAATTTTTTTTTCCACACACACTAAGAATTTAGTAGGTCAGTGTATAACTCCGCCTAGCAGGTGGCGCTGCAGCTTGGTTTTATTTTTTCCACACACACACACACACACACACACACAGACAGACTAACACACGCCACTAGGCATATATATATATAGATTAGAGAAAAGTAAGGGCAAAAAATGGACCTGATAAGGCAGTAAGATAAAACATGGGGTTAATTTTACCCAACAGGATTCAAGATACCGCTCTGTAGTGGAGAGCTAAGTACACAATTCAGATCATATGTAAATACCGTGGTGAATGCAGAATACTAGGTATATTCAAAAATATTGTACACAAGGATGGCTTGCAGCCATTTAATGGTGTGAAGAGCTAGCTACACACTAGTCAATTCATCAACATCTTTATGTCTAATTCATTTTATTATTATTAATGCACATTTGTTATGATCTTGAGTTTTCACAATGCCCTTTGTTGATTATGTCTTCCTCTCTATGTTCCACGTGTAAACAGAATTAATTTGTTACGATTATGCTCTAGCAAGTTGAACAATCTTGGCCAACTGTACTTCAGTTATATGACCACTAAGGGTTAGATTTAGTAAACACTCTAAAAAGGAAAAGTGCAAAAGTTGCCCATAGCAACCAATAAGATTATAGCTATCATTTATATAGTACATTCTAGAAAATGATACCTAGAATCTGATTGGTTCCTAAAGGCAACACATCCACTTTTCCTTGTTTAGATTTGATAAATTTATTCCTTAAGTCGGCGGTTCCCAAACTGTGCGCCGCGGCTCCCAGGGGTGCTGCGGGCCAGCCATAAAAAAAAAAGAACACAGAAACTTACCAATCCGTCGGGCGCCGGGACCCAGCAGCCTCCTCTCTCCCGCAGCTGTCACTGAATATCGACATGGCTGGAGCCTGGCAAAGAATGGGGACAGAGGGCAGAGGATGGTGACAGCGGGGCAGAAGATGGTGACAGCGGGGCAGAGGATGGGCAGAGGAGGGGGACACAGCGTGTGAGAGGGCAGAGGAGGGGGACACAGCGTGTGAGAGGGCAGAGGAGGGGGACACAGCGTGTAAGAGGGCAGAGGAGTGGACAGCGTGTGAGAGGGCAGAGAGAGCAGTGTGAGAGAGGGCAGTGTGTCTGGATGCAGAGCGGGCAGAGTGTCTGGATGCAGAGGGGCATTTTTGCATACAACTAAATAAGTATTTCTGTCCTGACCTAAATACTTATTACAATTTTTTGACCCAACTACTTCTAAAACAGGACTGCTCAATAATTATTTTGGAGGGGTGCCTTGAAAAAATTTGGAGACTCTAAGGGTGCTGCGAATTGCAAAAGTTTGGGAACCACTGCCTTAAGTCACTTAGGGGTACATTCAATAAGCTTTCCAGATCACGGCTACACGCGGCTGCTTCCTTCCCGATATTGATACACCGCAGATTTTGCTTTGCACCCCATAGGGTAGCGAAGTGAAATCTGCGATGTAGCTGTACCGTAATTGCACTTTATGTGCGCTGTCGCGCAATGCCGTGATCCCAGAAGCTAATTGAATATGCCCCTTAACCTTTTGAACCCTTACAGACTTGATCAAGCACTTTACTTTTATCAACTATTTACTGTTGTATCGCCTTTTTCATTACACAACTGTATATTAGTTTACAATATTTAGTGCTGGACACTGAACACATCGTTTTATGTGTTTGAGTACTGAGACCAGTATAGCTAGATAACAAAAAAACATTTATTTTAGTTATTCAGATATTTCATTGTTTGTATAAAATGATGTTGAAAAAATGACAAGAAAATGGAAAATGTCAAGTTTTTTCATTTTTATTGTCCTTAATGGGTACAGCACAGAAATAATTATAAAATTAAGAAGATACATTACTGCAACATTGCGTTAGAATCATTGGCAAAGATACAGGTGTATTTTTTTAAGTGGATTATTTTTGTTTGCTTGTTGCTCATGTTGCTTCAGCTTTTGGCTTTAGGACTCGTTCCCAACTAGCCACATTTTTGTTCACATGTTAAGAAATGCATAACACCACATAAAAAATAGGTCAAATAAAGAGTTATTGGTGCCATTCCCACCACTCTGTTTTAGAATTTTAACGCTAATTAAAATTTTAGAACATGGTACAACCTATTTCTTATGCGTTAACTTGCGCTACCAGTACAATACACTGTATTGGTAAAAGTGCCAAGCAAGAAAAGCATGTGAAAAACATGTTAAAACAGATCCCTAAAATGTGTCTGAAGCACGCCTTAACTTTCATACATTTTACCCACTACCCCACCACAAGTGTGTGAACGAGCCCTTGGAAGTGTGTGCTATGAGATCCAGAACACATTCAGAACTGACTTTAAGAAGCAAATTGTTTATGCTAAAATCCTAGTGAATTACATACTGTACATACAAAAAATGCTCTATTACAGTACAACCCGATTACCCAACCCCTTCGAGAAATGATTTCACTACTTTCTTTTTTAAGAAATTAGCCCACTTTGTGGATTGACAGGCAGCAAAATGTACAAAACAAAAATCTCAGGATTGGCCAGTTAAGTTGTTTCATTCTGTAAAGTTTGGCCAAGGAGTGTTTTCCGATTGGCTGATACAGTTGCTGCAAATGCACAAAACCCCCCTTGGAAAATTACATTCAGTCTCCACAGGGAAATCAACGAGTACATATACTGACACAGAAATGACATTCAGCTTGGTTTAGAGAAATTCTACTTTGGGAGATATCT
Organism: Mixophyes fleayi; assembly: GCF_038048845.1. Lineage (NCBI taxonomy): Eukaryota > Metazoa > Chordata > Amphibia > Anura > Limnodynastidae > Mixophyes > Mixophyes fleayi. The sequence continues at coordinate 221,319,704 of NC_134403.1, read as the reverse complement.
TCATTTCATATTTAGAATTCCACCTTTGTGTCCGTTCAAAAAATCATTTTACTGGTTAATGCTAGGATAAAATTCATAGTTCTTTAAACCTCTACTCCTGACAATTCCAAAACACTTATACCCTGTGTCAGAGACCTGATTGTAAACCCCTCCCCATTGTCATACATTGATAACAAAGAGGAAGTAGATTCAATATATGCAGTGAGCTTAGGACTAGGTGGTTTGATATACAGGGTGATTCAAAAGTCGCAGTACACCCTTTTATTTCAAAAACTCTACAGGAAATTGGGAAACCTGAATACTCCAGTAAGGTATGGGTGACGTGGTCTATCTTTTACGGTATGTACCAAACATGGGCGCCATCTTGAAATCGGCCAATCGGCCCAATTCCTGTAGAGTTTTCGAAATAAAAGGGTGTACTGCGACTTTTGAATCACCCTGTATAATAGTGATTGCCCCAAGTTCCCCTTCCTTCGGTGCACATACAGAGTTTCCAATATTTATTTGGGGAACAGAAGAGACAGACTCCGGTACAACTCCAGGCAATTAAAATGTTGGATGGAAAATACTGTACTTTCTAAATGTTCTCTGTGCTGTACCTAATGTAAGTATCCTTGTATCTCCTTGTAAGGATATCACAAACTGCATTCAAGATGTGTCAGACATTTCTACTCCGTTCAGAGTGAATGTGAACATAACAGAATACAGCAGAGCCGGATTAAGGGGGTGCACAGGAGTCATATGCCCCCTTCTCTCAAAGAGTCACCCGGACCAGGTACTCCCATAGTACCAACTCAAGCGGGTGCCAGCGGAACACTATATGGTTCCTGGTGGCTGACCCCTCCTCCAGGGCAAGCCATCTTACTTGATGCGGCAGCGGATCGTATGATCCTTTCTTCCTTCCCTTCCTCTATGTGTGGATGCCTCCTTTTATCTCACTGACACAACACATGATTTGTGCACTACATGAGAGGCGTGCAGTCCCATATGTGCAGAGCTTCAAGCAGCAAACAGAAGAGTCTGCCTCCCAAACACAGTGCGGATGGAACAAAGTAAAGGAATGGGGAAATTGTCTTAATGTAAAGTGGATGGAAGGTGGACTATTAATTTAATGGTGGCGTGTGGGTGAGGCTAATTATTTAATGGTGAGTGCTATTAATATGTATGTGGGGTGATGATGAGGCCTATTAATATAAGGTGAGGTGACCTGTAATTTATGCTGTGTGGTTTGGGACTATTAATTGAATATGGGGCTGAGTTTGGGGAGAAGGAGGGCTATTTAATAAATGCGAATATGAATGATTTAATTTCGGGGATTGTGGTGGGAAACAGGTATATTTATTAAATGTAAATGCTTTTAATTTATTACCGGTGCTGTTTGGGGGGAGAGAAATAGGTCTATTTATTTAATGGGAATACTATTAATATAATGTTGGGGCTGGTTGCAGGAAGGGAGGCTTAGTTATTAAATGTGGGTGCTATTGCTTTAATGCCAGAGCTGGTAGGTGCTTTCTAAATGTCACGTACCTGTCCTTTTCCCAACATTCGAGGATCCAGACAAGCAGCAACTCAGCTAAAGACACGAGTAGCTGCAGGTGGTGAAAGCTGCAAGAACAAGTAGGAGAGAGCAGGACGCCTTCCAACTGTCCTGAATCTGGTGGGGCAATCACAAATTCTTCTGACTGTCTCGCTTAGTCAGGATTTGGTCCAACTGCAAGGCAGTTGGGAGGTATGTCCTGCTTCATACTGTACTTCTTGTGAAGGCAGGGTTATGTGCACCTAACAGTAGTGAACACAATATTGACTGTGCATTTGTCTAAAATGATAGCCATATTAGAACATAGAGGCCCCCTGTCTTAAGTGCCCTCAGTCCTCCGGGCCTTAATCCAGCTCTGAACATAGGAAACATATATCCATATGCCTGCACCCTTTATTCACTGAAACAACTTTGTTGTGTCTTCAAAACTGCAGCAACCAATCCATCTAAGCAATGTTTCATGTGAAATTGTTTATACAACTTTTCTACCAGTCACTTAGTCAAGAATTTAAATAAGTCAGGTCAGTTGGTAAAACCACAAGAGGCGCTCTTTGTTTAATTACTTTCAGCTCTGCTATTAATAAAAAGTTGCTTATGTGAACCAGTCATCATATCAGTTACATCTTCTCTGAATATGTGATCTAGGCAACTCATGGAAAACATCCAAGTTCAGAACTGAAGATGTGCTCACCTGCATATATGTACCTAGAATCTTTGGCTACAAAGGAAACAATGCATGACATAGGAAAAAGGTTGACTATGTTTTAGTTCATTACACTATATACATGCATTTTGTGTTGTCAAATCAACTTTATTTTTCTGTTTGTTTTACTTACACTGTAGCTTCTGGATATGTTTTATTGCACCTCTTAGTAAATAAAGCAAAGCGTATATGGTTAAAATGGGTGGGTGAAGCATAATCACCTAGAAAGAAAATCAAGACTCATTGGCATGGAGCTTTTTCATTCAGGCTCTTGGGAAGGACAGGTTAACTAAAGCCCCTTTTTATGGCACTACATTTAACCAAAACACCACCTTTATCATCTCTTTCCATCACAGTACCGTCTCATTAAAAGATATATCAGTATTTCAGTCTTCATTCCTACATAAGTACATGTTTGCTGGAGAATGTTTTGTTTAAATGTCAAAAAAAAAAGTTGTCTTTTTTTTTTTTCTAATAAGACCCCCTAACATTTTATTAATTTACACAAAATTATATTTACAGTTTGATTGTGGAGCCTGTGGTCGGACTGAAAAACAAGCAATATATGTATAGTAAAAAGATAAATATATGGTTTTTATACAACATTCTAAATTCCCTTTAGCATGTACATTCCTATTTGAGAAATATTATAAAAAAACAGACTGCCCCTGGGGTTACAGCAAATATTTCATATGCCAATACTGCAATATAGGATAACCTAAAGGGTATCACTTGTGCTTAGGTGGGTCCTGAATCTTCTATATGATGGCCACAAAGAGGTAAATAAGTCAAGTATGGTAGAAGAACCCTCAAGGAAGCACCTGGCAGTTGTGGCCATGTACAGTGTACAAATGCAAAGAGGAAAGGATGGAGTAGAAATCCCACAATGGGAACATTCTCTGTTTCCAAAGGTTGATGAGATGTCCTGATCTGACCACACTATGTGTGACCACACTTCAGGCAGTTGTGATTTTAAAACAAGAAAGAGCCCATATCCAAGAACAGTGAACATGGGAGCCATGAAAGCAAGATCCGTCCACAGGCTCGTTGATCATCAGGACTGGTAAAGGGGATATAGGAGGACACATCCCCCTACTATGCGTAAAATTCCTCATGATTGTCTGGTTTCTGATACGAGACGCTGGCTGGTTTGGGCTCCTCCAGAGCGTAACTTCCTTCATCTTTCTTTTTCATGCGATAAATCAGCAGCATCACTAGGAAAGCAGCAAACAGGGCTCCAACTACCCCTCCAACTATCACCGCTGGAGAGAAGCAGAAAAAAATAATAATTTCAGGTTTTTTTTTAATAACCTTCAATTGTTTTAAAAATTGCTTAAATACATTACAGATCTTGATTTGCTTTTATTTCTATCATGTTTTGCAACCTGTTGAAGTCACATTTGCCTGTACCCGCAGATCCAAAAGGGTTCTAGATTAGCAGTGCATAGGTAGTATTAAAATCATTACATAAAAAGTCTTGCATTATGAACAATCATGATGTGTCTACTTTTCTATGCAATTACTTCAGTAAGAAATCTATATCAAACGGCAAAACATCCAGTGTCAGACACAGATCACAGTAGGTGTCATGCTTTAGTCCTCACAACTGATGGACCACCGTGTCCTGCACCTGTACAGGTGAACTGGTAGTGAGGCACATCTCAGTAGTTAGATTTGATGTGGAGCTCTTATATGTACATAGAAGGAATGATGTACACACTGAACATATAGTGACTGTCTGACTGCATGAAGTGGGATACTAAAATTACAATACTTATTGGTCTTTGAAGCATTGATCAAAGGGACACACTACACTTTATTTCACATAGATGACATTTTGCCAGCTGATAGGAACCTTTCCAACAAATGTTAGCCACATCAAAAAAAATGTCAATCTCTGACATATACATCAAAAGAATAAAGATTTTTAGCTTTTCACAAAGAAACCCTAACCCTGTAAATGGAAACTCCTCAGGACAAATGGGTAGTACTGAAAGCATGGTCTTCCATATAGACTTGCATTGCGTACTTAATAAATCCATCCTATACTTCAGTAATCTGATTTCCAGTATTCATGGTTAGCATAATGTTACATAGTTAGTAAGTTTAAAACGTTTCAAAAAATCTAGTTGCGTTGATCCAGAGGAAGACAAAACAAACCCCCCGTGTGACAGTTGTCAATTTAGTCTCACAAAGGGAAAAAAAATTCCTCCTTGACCTTGAAAATGTCAATTAAATAAAAATTCCTTGGATCAATCACCCCTCTGCTAATTATAGCTTATAGATACCAGGAGAATCTAAAAAAAGGCATCCAATTCATTTTAAAAATCATCTGCTCATGGCGAAACCGTCTTTCCTCCATTTGCAATTCATGACCCCTTGTCCTGTGTATAGTACTTGGTACAAAACATTGTTAGACAAGTCTTTCTATTAACCTAGAATATATTATACAATATACTAAGGTGTATAAAGTGACATAGTTTACTTGGAAGTGCGGTGAACAAATGGTGTGCCTGTATACACTATGTATGTTGCTATGCTGTGATTATGTTTTCAATATTAAATTAAGTCACAATAGGGGTTACTCATGGACAGAGCAAAACACGTTTCTTCCTGCTTTATGAAGAGGTCTGTCTATATTTTAATGTGTCTGATTGTACACATGACTGCAAAACAACATTTAATTTGTGGGATGAGATAATCTAATAGATTTAAAGACTGGGCCAATTTGGAGACATTCCTGTTTTAACATCTTAAAGTGCTTTCTTAATCATGCAAAGTGGCCAGATTTCACAAACATGAGGAAACTGATTATATTAGTGTAAAGCAGGGAGGTGGGCCATGAAGATGCAATTGTAGGGGAGGTCCATATGTGCACATAATTCACTGGAAATAAAAAATGTAATTATAAAGTTGTACACTTTAAATAAAGGTGACTACTTACCATCATGAGCTATATAAAAGAGGTTAAATGAGCTGTATTACAGTGGAAAAGGGGAGATATTAGAATAAATTAAGCAGTGTCCAGTTGTGCTTATAGGCAGATATTGGTCTGTTTACTTTTTAGGACATGCTTATTTATGTTATAAAACACAAATCTGCAAAATAAGTTCTGCAAAGGGTCTGCGTGGACAAAACTCTAAAACAGAATGCGCATGAGTTCCACTATAATTCTGTACAGAAAAAAAGGAGCCATGCACTGCTCCTCTGTATTTTTTCCTGTTTGCGAATGTCCTCCAGTGTCTGATTATCAGAGGGCTAAAGGTCTTTAGCCATTCATAAGTAAAGTTCCCTTAAATATAATTGAGTCTCAGGCCTTAAAGAGTGTTTAAAATCAGTATTTCACATTATTATATATGAAAGGTTGTGTATTACTGAATTGAATAATATACCTGAAATCACTGAAATGTTTAAACTTAAGTAAATATGTCCACCTTGTTCTCTTTTATGTCTGCAGCAGCTTGAATGTTAAGAGACAGGCACTTCTCTGACAACAATCAGTGACTGACATCCTGGCAGACTTGATCTGCAGAAATGCCCTGTATGGGCATATGCAAGGAAAGGACCTGTGATGTCACATATGCTCAAATGACAGCTTTCTCAGCCTTTTAACCTGTATCAGATCCAGCTTGAATACTGTACTAAAAATGGATGTGTAGGGAGCCTCAGGTATTAGTAATGGTGTCAAGAGGAAATACTTTTTAAAAGAAGTTTAAACCTTATGTTTCATATCCAAATATTTCAGATTGAGGGTTTAGGGTCCATTCATCAAAGGGAGAAAAGCCCTAAATCCAACATGGGAGATGTAGAGCTTTTCCTATTTAACAAAGCCACCAGGCCGGTGAAAGATATCGCAAGGTACCACCTCTGGTGAAGCTTCCCGATCCAAAACATAGGGAACTCTATTTACCAAGGACAGCGTAAGTACAAGTACCGCCGCTGTCCTCCTATCACTATCACCATCTCAAGGAAACAAATGTTATTAGTAAAATTAAGCTTTTTTTCATGCATGCAAAGAGGGACCCTGTACTGATCTGGAGAGCAGTAAGACTCCTCTTACCGCTGCCAAACAGAATCTCCAGGGAGCTAAACATTGCTCAACTGCCACGGCAACCTTTTATTAATAAATTGGGTGACAGAGAATATCTATCTCTGCATTAGGCAGCGAAAAGAAATCTTCCATTTCCAAGGGTCTTATATAGAACCCTTACTGGTCCTTTAAGCATTTAACACTCTCCGCTTATTTGCTGATTTCTCCTTGGGAACACATGTACTTTAGTTCTACACTGCCCCAGTTTTTAGTACCACAAATATGCCAACTTTTAAAACTAACCAAATGTTTAGTGAACTCACTAGTTTGACCGATGTACTGTAATATATTGTACATTGCACAACAACATAAAAATAGTAGGTGCTTACCTTTGTAAGGCTATTACCTCATGGTCATTGTATAATGAAGCTACCACAGAAATGGATGTGATTGCGCAACTGCAAAGTTACAGTTCTGTAAAAGTCACTCACCTATTAATACTTCTCTTCTTTCCAGAATGTTCTTTTGAGGCATCTGTGCCAGTGTGTTCCCAGAATCTATAGTGTTGTCAATCAGACCAGTGTCTACTTTCC